>NC_033624.1:11353835-11389430 GCF_001540865.1 Ananas comosus
TATATATATATATATATATATATATATATACACACACACACACACACGAGCTAGGCTGGTATATTATCGGTACCACGGAGGCCTCCGTGCTACCAAGTTGTTTTCAATGATGCAGCTTCCAAATCGACGATCGGCTCCATTAGACTTGATCTACACTATTGAAAGTATTTGGAAACTAAATTTCATAATTTTTCGACATCATTGGTTAGTGATCAAAATGTCTCAAAATTGACAATTTTAATGATAGATTTGATGCGTTTATGAATTTAACGGTGTAAAACAATCCGAAATTGATGAAATTTTATAGAAAATTCTTTTCAGTATTTAGAGTAAGATCAGTATCTCTAATCTTAAATTCAAGTTTTTATCATCATTTTTTATAAGATTTTTATTTTCAGCCGTTCATTTTTAGACTACTCGTTTGATAGGTAAATGATGCCGAAAAATTATGAAATTTAGTTTCCAAATACTTTCAATAGTGTAGATCAAGTATAAAGGAGCCGATCGTCAATTTGGAAGCCGCATCATTAAAAACAATTTGGTAGCACGAATGCCTCCGTGCTACCGATAGTATATCAGCCCAGCTCTATATACTCCTAAAAATTGACTTATGATAAAATCTCTTTTCCCTTTTATAACGAATTAATCTTTTTATTTAAATCAGAATTTTAATCTAAATCATGTTATTTTTTATACAAAAAAAGTACGGACCAACTGCCGTTAAATATAAAAATATAAAATTATCATTTTTTTAGTTTAAGTTATTACAGTTGATTTACATTATNTGTAAAAAAACATAATAACATACATTATATAATAAAAATAGGAATAATTCTTTATATACCTCTCAAAATTTCTAAAATATTTTATTTCTTTCTTTTTTTTATTTTAAATATATCTCTCGTATATTTTTTTATTATTCAAAAATATCCTTATTGTTAGTGCCCATTAAATCATTCCGGATTAAACCTGAATTAAATTCCAACCATAATAAAAAAAATAAAAATATCTATTTTGTTCTTAATTTATGAACAAATAAGAAAAGTTGGCGAGAGTACGTAGGGTATACTTGAAAAAGCAAAAGTTAAAATACTTTTTTGCCCTTAACTTAACGGCAAACAAAAAAAATTAGTGATGGTATGAAGAGTACATTTAAAAGGACAAAATGATAATTTTACAGAGATAGCAGTTATTCCTAACGGTTCACTAACAGAATTTAACTCTAAAAATATATTTAAAAGAATTTGAAACCTTAAAATAATATGTTTAATAGAATTCCGCTACTATACTATCGATAGTATCAAGCTTTTGGTATTATCGAGTTTTCTGTTATTAGAAGTACCATTTGATTATTTCTATCGGTTAAATTATACTATTTAACTAACAATCCACTCAACCATAGAGAACAATTATCTTCCTAATTGGAGACTACTATTATTCTAGCCGCACATCCATTCATCTAACGGTCGAAAACTCGATAATACCAAACACTTAGTACTATTGACAGTATAATAGTATAATTTTTCTAATGGCGTGTTTGGTTCGAAGTCGGAGTCGGAATTAGAATCGGAATCAAAATGACTCATTATCTAATTCTGTTTGACTTATCACCTAAATCGAAATCGGAATAAATTATTCCCATTGTCGGTATTTGGTTCAGGTAGATATAAAAAATGTAATCAAATTAATATACTAATATTATCTTTATAATATATTAATGTAAATTCAAATTAAAAATTAAAAATTAAAAATTTACATCAAAATTTTGAAATAATGTCAAAATTTTAAATCTATTTTTTTAAAAAAAATTAAACTTTGAAGTTGAGTGGATAATTCAAAATATGAAACTAAATTTTGATTTATTCAAATTCAAACTTAAAATTACAATTTAAATTTTAATTTGAATCCATAAATTTAATTTAAGTTTGAAATAAAATTTGAATAAAACTTATATAAATTAAAATTTAATTTAAATTCAAATTCGTAAGTTAGATTCAAAATACTTGATTAAATTTTAATTTTTAGTTTAAGTTCAAATTAAAATTAAAAATTATATATTAATTTTTAAATTTTAACTCATATTTTAATTAAAAAAGTTGAAAAAATAAATTTAATCCAAATAAATATCCATTCCATCTGCATTTAACTTCTAATCCGGTTTCTTAAGCCGGATTGAAAAAGGAGGTGATTGAGGGATTCCCATTCCACTTAGAAATCGGAATAGGAATCGGAATGAGACTCCCGCGTACCAAAAATCCACAAATAGATTCGTCCATTTCGATTCCGATTTCAGGGTGAAAAAGAAGCGAACCAAACACGCCCTAATATTAGTCTCCTAAAAAATAAATAAATAAATCAAAAAAATTAAAAAAATATAAATAATTACTTTTATATATATATATGTATATAGAGTCCAGATATGGTGCTTGTAAAAGCACAAAGTACTTTGTGCTTGTAAGTTTTTTACTGTTAGATCTACTTCTCGGATCAGTTTCAACCATTAGATTATACTAATCGCATATCTCTTAATCCAATGGCTAAAAATGTCCAAGCACTAATAACTTGGTACTTTTAAAAGCACAGAAGCTCAATTATATATATATATATATATATAGAGAGAGAGAGAGAGAGAGAGAGAGTGAGGCTACTATGCTATCGGAAGCACGGAGCCTTCCGTGCTTCCAGCTCATTTTCGATGTTGCGACTTTCAAATCGTCGATCGGTTCCGTTAAACTTGATCTAAAGTATTTGAAGTACCTAGAAAATAAATTTTATGATTTTACGATATCATTTACCTAGTGAACGAAGGGGCTCAAAATCAACGGCTGAAAATAAAAATCTTACAAAATGTAATAATATGACATTAAAATTTTAAATCAAAGATATTGATCTTGTTTTATATAGTATAAAGAATTTTCTATCAAAATTTNGATATAAGTAAAAAAAACTGTCTATTTCAAAGATAAGTATAAATTCAGGTATAAATAAAAACTAGATCAGTTTTGCGTTTGAATAAAAATTAAGTTATTTTTGGGAATAAGAAAAATAACGTTTGGATAGATAAGATGAAATTAAAAAAAAAATAGTAGGTAGATATAAATAGAAAATAATGATATTGCCCTTTATATTATATTTGAATTCAAATTTTTAAATTTTATATTTAATTTTTTAAATTTAAATATATAAATTTTAAATTTTAAAAATTCAAAATTAGAATTTAAATTTAAATTTAAATTTTTAAATCTCAAATTTGAAAATTCAAAGATCCAAATTTTAAATTTAAGATTAAATCTAAATTTAAATATATAAAATATCAAATTTTAAATTTAAAAATTTAAAATTTAAAATTTAAAATTATAAAAGTTTTATTTTAAGATTACAAATTATAAATTTTTAAATTCTAAATTTTTTATTTTTTAATTTTTAAAATATTAAATATGAATGGAAACGGCTGTTCCTACCCCTATTCCCATATAAGGGGTGGGATAGTTATTCCACTAATTTTTTTTTGTGTTTGGGGATAAGGGTGCGGATAACCTCTTATCCCCCTTATCCCCCCCTCATAAGATAAATTGCACGCTTTATTCTCAAACTATAAGTAAGGTGACATTTTGGTTGTCATATTTTAATTTATTATAGTTTCTAGCTCAAACTTTCAAAATTGTTACAATTGAGTTCCACTACCGAATTAGTTGGCCAAATATTAGTAAATTATTAATATAGAAGTGATGTAAAAGTATTCTGATTAATTATGTGATAATAATTAAGATACAATATTATTTTTATATCAACGATATATTAATATTTAGTCAACTAAATTGGGCGATAGGATTTGCTTGCAAATTTTGAAAAATTCAAGCCAGAAATTATAATAAATTATAGTTTAAGGATCAAAGTGTTCACCCGCTTTATAGTTTGAGGATTAAATATGTAATTTACCTTTTCTTACGAATCTTTAGTATTCCAAAATTGTCCATAGACTTCTATTTCAACTAATTCCTCAAAAGATACTATATATTAAAACAGGAAAAATTCATAAGGCGCGAACGCACAATCATTACATGCCAAGTTGCCAATCCGAATAGTCCCATATCGGATGAAAAAATAATTCTGTTTAAGGTATATGAGGCCTACAGTACACGCTAGTAATAATAATTTGGCTTAAGTATTTAGGACAATGATTTGGACCCAATGAGTTATTATTGCTAGCGGGTCGAATCGTTGTAATTTGAATAACAGCCAAGTGTATTAGATAAAAATTCTTTGCAATGCGATAAGTTTTGCAGAATATTGTTTTAATAAATCTTTATTATATTAAAGTTGTCTGTAGCCTTCTACCAAAGTTGTCTGTAGCCTTCTACCTCAAGAAATTCTCAAAAAATAATATATATTAAGATTCAAATCTCCAATTTTGTGAAAGCGCAATCAGAGTTCCAAACTATTCAACCTCATATATGCCACTTAAAAGAAAACAACCAACTGCGTGAGATAATAACTCTTTGCAACATACTCAAGTAGTAATGTTAAAAGTTTTAAGTATGATTATGCACATTAAAAGTTTAGTCATGATTGTGTTGCGGGAAATTATAATTACAATTATGTCCCAGGAAGCAACTAATGTGACTTGAATTTTTTTTTTTTTGAGTGTAAGATAGTATGCTACCGCTTCATTCAATAGAAAGATAAATTTAGCAAAAGGTTGAGGCAACTTGGCCTCAGGAGGATCGTTACACACACACAAAATATATATATATATATATATATATATATATATATATATATATATATATATATATATATATATATATATATATATATCAACCAAGTCCTCTGAGCAGCAACTTCTGTAGCTCCACTGAAAACAAAAGTTATAAGATACCAGCATCACATCCATTGGGTGCAGATGTGGACTTCCGTAGTGCACGCGTCAGCTCTTAGATAAGAGAGCATCTTTGCAGGTGCCTGTCTTCCCTGCCGTCCATATCAATCCTTGTCCTCCACCCGGAACACATTGCTTGGTGTTTGAATTTAATCACCCTCCTAACTTCAATTCTCCGCTTCTCCATACTTCTAACTTTACTATTCTATAATATAATCTAAAATTTGTATCTCTTTACCGACATATCCTCGTAATAGAATAAAGATAAATGTACAAAATGGCAAAATAGGCTACAGGTTGACAAATTAAAAATGCACTAAACTACGGAGCTAAATGTAAGGATAGCCCCTGTAGAATCCCTATATTGTTTATTATTCTCTATGCTTTTCATTTTAGTGTCCGAACTTTTATATTCATATTTAGAGAGAGAGAGAGAGTGTCCGGCTATAGTGCTCGTAAAAGTACCAAGTATTTAGTGCTTGTAAATTTTTTACCGTTAGATCTACGTCTTTTATCATTTTCACCCGTTAGATTATACTATTCTACCAACCACCCACTTAACCCTAGGGGGCCCACATCATCTTAACCGCACATTCCTTAATCCAAAGGCTAAAAACTTACAAGCACCAATGACTTGATACTTTTAAAAGTATAGAAGCTCAATTTTATATATATATATATATATATATATATATATATATAGTTGAGCTAGAATACTATTGGTAGCAAACGGACTCCGTTGCCATCCATTTGTTTTCGATGATGAAGCCTCAAAATCGACGATCGTCACCGTTGAACATGATCTATACCACTTGAAGTATCTAGAAATTAAATTTCAAATCTTTTCGACATTATAAACCTAATGATCAAAGGGTTTCAAAATTTACAATTTTAATAGTTGATATAAGGCATTTTTTCGTTTAACGGTGTAAAGATATCCAAATCAATTGAATTTTAGTTAGAAAATTTTTTAAACTATTTAGAACAAGATCTATACTCTCGATCTTGATTATAAGATTCCTATCATCATTTTTTAAAGAATATTTATTTTCAATCGTTCATTTTGTATCAACTTGATGGACAAGAGAACAATATCGGAAAAGTATGAAATTTAATTTCTAGATACTTCAAGTGGTATAGATCATATTCAACGGTACTGATCGTCGATTTGGAGGCTCCATCATCCAAAACAAATGGGTGGCAACGAAGCCCGTTTGCTATCGATAGCATTCTAGCTCAACTATATATATATATATATATATATATTATATATAATATTATATATATGAGATAGGCTACTATGCTTTTAGAAGACAGAGCCTTCCGTGCTTGCAGGTCGTTTTCGATATTGTGACTTTCAAAATCGTCGATCGACTTCGTTAAACTTGATTTAGAGTATTTGAAGTACTAGAAAATAAATTTTATAATTTTTCGATATCATTTGCCTAGTGATCGAGGGGGCTCAAAATCAATAATTTTTAATAGCCGTAGTCGAGGCCGTTTGCAAGTTTAACAGTGTAGAAATATCCAAATCACGTGAAATTTTAATGAAAATTTTTATACTATATAAAACAAGATCAATATCTATGATCTAAAATTTTAATATCATATTATCATGTTTTGTAGAATTTTTATTTTCAGACGTTGATTTGAACCTCTTTCTCATAGGCGAATATACGAAAATCGCATAATTTATTTTCCTAGATACTTCAAATACCTTAGATCAAGTTTAATAGAGCGATGACGATTCGAAAGTCGCAACATCGAAAACGACCTGGAAGCACGGAGGCTCCGTGCTTCCAGAAGCATAGTAACTCAATATATATATATATATATATATATATATTATATATGAGTCCGGCTACTATGCTATTAATAGCATGAAGCACTTGTGTCTACAAGTTTTCTACGTTAGATCTACCTTTTGATGCATTTTCACCCGTTAGATCATACTATTCAACCAACCACCCACTCAACCCTTGGGGGCCACACATCATCCTAACCGCACATCTCTTAATCCATGGCAAAACTTGGTAGCACAATGACTGTGCTGATTAATAGTATATTAGCCTAGTTCTATATATATATATATATATATATATATCTTATATATATATATTATGTGTGACACCCAATAGTCCCACATCGAATGGAAAGGTTGTCTTTGGGTTTATAGAGACTTAGAACACTAATAATAATAACTGGGCTAAGCATTTTGGCCGCCTGGTTGGGCCGCACAAAGTTATTGTTGCTAGTGGGCTGGGTCGTTACATTTGGTATCAAAGCGGTTCACCAGCTGGACATGTGTGACGAGTCTCGGCTGAGCCAGGGTCTGGATACGGGCTAGCGAGATGAGTCTCACATAGCCTGGTGATCTCTGGGCTGCGTGTTGATTGGACTGACGGGACATCAGTACCTTAACGGGGGGAAGAGTCTGTGACACCAAAATCCACATCGAATGTAAAGGGTTATCATCTGGGTTATAAAGACGTTAGACACTAGTAATAATAACTGGACTTAAGCATTTTGGGCCGGTGGTTGGGCCCAACGAGTTATTGTTGCCAGTGGGCTGGGTCGTTACATATATATATATATATATATATATATATATATATATAGAGAGAGAGAGAGAGAGAGAGAGAGAGAGAGAGAGAGAGAGAGAGTTGAGCTGGAATACTATAGGTAGCAAACAGGCTCCGTTGCCACCCATTTGTTTTCGATGATGGAGCCTCCAAATCAACGATCGATACCGTTGAAAATGATCTATACCACTTGAAGTATTTATAAATTAAATTTCATGCGTTTTCGATATTATTCTCTTGTTCATCAAGTGGGCGTAAAAATGAACGGCTAAAAATGAATATTCTTTAAAATGTGATGATAGAAATTTTGTAATCAAGATTGAGGGTATAGATCTTGTTCTAAATAGTTTAAAAAATTTTCTAACTAAAATTCAATAGATTTGGATAGCTTTACACCGTTAAACGAAAAAACGTCTCATATCGATCATTAAAATTACAAATGTTGAAACCCTTTGATCATTAGGTTAATGACGTTAAAAAGATTTGAAATTTGATTTCTAGATATTTCAAGTAGTATCGATCATGTTCAACGGTGCCGATCGTCGATTTGAAGGCTCATCATCAAAAATAAATGGATGACAATGAAGCCCGTTTATTACCGATAGCATTCTAGCTCAACTATATATATATATATACACACACTAGTAGAATGTACGTGCAAATGCACATAACAATTATTATAATTTATTTCAAATCAATATAAATTTTTACAATATATATATCCAAAATTTTACAATAAAAATTATATTTATAAATTAATATATTATATTTTATTAAAAAATATTTATAATATCCTACGGTATTCTTTTTTTTATATACATCAAATATTTTTATATACTTTTTTATTTTTGATGAATCAAATTTAAATATGTGTTTTAAACTAAAAGTATCAAAATTTAATTCATATTTATTTTAAAATTTAAAATTTAATTTTGATCCACTATAATAAAAAAATTAAGTGTTAATTCAAATTTGATATTAAAAATTAAATTTAATTCATAATTTAAACTCAAATTTTAATTTTAATGTAAAATAGATAAATAGGAATGCTATTTTCTAATAAATTGATCGTAACCGTTTATTTTTATTTGAGATAATTTTTAACAAATTGATTATAATCGTTAGTAGGATTGAATTTATAGATAGATAGGAATGCTATTTTTTAATGGATTGATCATAACCGTTTTTATTTAATATATATTTTTAACAAATTAATCATAACTATTTGTAGATTGATCATAATCGTTCGTTTTTATTTAAAATATTTTTAATAAATTAATCATAACTATTCGTAGGGAATATTATTTTATTTTTTTTGGATATAATAGATATTTAATAGATGGATCATAATCGTTCATTTTTATTTGAGATATTTTTAACAAATTAATCCTAACCATTCGTAAGGAATATTATTTTATTCTTTTTTAGATTCCGTCTGCCATTGTCGGAATTCTTATACGCTTATATATATATATATATATATATATATATATATATATATATATATATATATATATATANTTTAACTCTAAGGGTATATTTGAAATAAATTGGAACGTAAAAATGGTATTTTCAACATTAGCCTTCTAAGAGGGGTATATTAAAAAGTCGAAGGCTTTTCAGGGATATATAAACAATTGTCTCTAAATTTTATAATTTTTTACATGCGCTAATTTGTTATACTCGTCTATTGATTCTTTCTGGATACTATAATTATTATTCGCCTAATTAAAATACTTTACGTCATTATTTAAGTAAATTAGTGCAAAAAAATAAGTGGACATAGTATAATTATTATAATAATAATAAAAATAAAAATAATTATTATTATTTTTAATATATTTGTATATATTAATTCAGGGTGCATAGAATAATTTCTCCTACTTAAGCGTGTAAATAGTAAGCTATTGGATTTGGATGCTGATATTGATTCATTGGATATTGATTTGGATATGGCAAATGTTTAATTACTAAATATCTAGTTAATTATCATCCAAATTAAGCTCCAAAAAAAATAATTATTTGCCTAATGCAAATATTCTAGGATGAGATCATATTTAATTTAGATCCTCAATTAATGAATCATATCTGACCCCATTCGATATATATATTATTTTAAGAGCTACGTTGCGAGATACAAAGCTCAAAATCATGAGGATTTTATACTTATTTTGTAAATTAGTCCCTCAACTTCTTATATCAAAATGAGTCATATTGTGTCATCACATATGTCACCATAGTTTACTCCAGCCCATGGTCATAATAGCTGACTTTGTGGCTGTAATTTTGCAGGACAAGACCTAGAAAAGTTTTTTTTTTTTTTTTTTTTAAGTGTGTTGTCAAAATTATAGTAATAATAATCATGTGTTGTGTCACACTCTTACCTAAAAATGTGGAATGGGAATAGAACTCTTTATTGAGATATAATCCTATACGTTATCAACATTTAAATGAATAGGTCCAAAAGTTACATGTAAAGCTTCATAAAAATAAGTTGATCAAACAATTTACTACTCATCTCCACAAAAGTCAAATATACTTGTTCCTATATAAATTATAGCAGCATATATTTTTTAATGAATCTTAAAAAGCTCTTCTTCTTCTTTTTTTTCCCTGATACTAAATAGTACTAACTTTGTGAAACTGAGTAGTAAATTGTTTGATCAACTTATTTTTATGAAGCTTTACATGTAACTTTTGGACCTATTCATTTAAATGTTGATAACGTATAGGATTATATCTCAATAAAGAGTTCTATTCCCATTCCACATTTTTAGGTAAGAGTGTGACACAACACATGATTATTATTACTATAATTTTGACAACACACTTAAAAAAAAAAAAAAAAAAAAACTTTTCTAGGTCTTGTCCTGCAAAATTACAGCCACAAAGTCAGCTATTATGACCATGGGCTGGAGTAAACTATGGTGACATATGTGATGACACAATATGACTCATTTTGATATAAGAAGTTGAGGGACTAATTTACAAAATAAGTATAAAATCCTCATGATTTTGAGCTTTGTATCTCGCAACGTAGCTCTTAAAATAATATATATATCGAATGGGGT
The DNA here is from genome assembly GCF_001540865.1 of Ananas comosus. Lineage (NCBI taxonomy): Eukaryota > Viridiplantae > Streptophyta > Magnoliopsida > Poales > Bromeliaceae > Ananas > Ananas comosus. The sequence goes on from NC_033624.1 coordinate 11,364,368, forward strand.
CAGATATGATTCATTAATTGAGGATCTAAATTAAATATGATCTCATCCTAGAATATTTGCATTAGGCAAATAATTATTTTTTTTGGAGCTTAATTTGGATGATAATTAACTAGATATTTAGTAATTAAACATTTGCCATATCCAAATCAATATCCAATGAATCAATATCAGCATCCAAATCCAATAGCTTACTATTTACACGCTTAAGTAGGAGAAATTATTCTATGCACCCTGAATTAATATATACAAATATATTAAAAATAATAATAATTATTTTTATTTTTATTATTATTATAATAATTATACTATGTCCACTTATTTTTTTGCACTAATTTACTTAAATAATGACGTAAAGTATTTTAATTAGGCGAATAATAATTATAGTATCCAGAAAGAATCAATAGACGAGTATAACAAATTAGCGCATGTAAAAAATTATAAAATTTAGAGACAATTGTTTATATATCCCTGAAAAGCCTTCGACTTTTTAATATACCCCTCTTAGAAGGCTAATGTTGAAAATACCATTTTTACGTTCCAATTTATTTCAAATATACCCTTAGAGTTAAAATCTGTTAATAAACTTTATTTTCTCTATGAAATTACTATTTTGCCCTTTTAAATATACTCTTCTACCATCACTGATTTTTCTTATTTGTTCTTAAGTTAGGAGCACAAAAAGCAAATTTGCTTTTTGATCTTTTCAAATGTATCCTTCTACTATCACCAATATTTCTTATTTATTCTTAAGTTAAGGGCAAAAGTGACATTTTAATTTTTTTAACTGTGGTAAATATTTAACTCACGTTTAACCCAAATTAATTTAACGGGTGATAACGGCATGAGTATTTTGGAATAACGGACTAATATATGAGAGGTATATTGGAAAGAAAAAAAAAATAGGGTAAATAAGATATTTTCAAAGTTTTGAGAGATATATAAGGCAATTATCCCTAAAATTGATATTTGGGTAAAGCATTTTTCTTTAAAAAAAAAGACATTAGGATTCAGAAGTGCAGTGCACCATTGCACCATTCAAGAATTTTTCCCTTAAAGAGAATTTTTTTTTTTTTCTAAAATAGTGCAAGGGACTTTTGGGATTTGTCACTTTTGCATATACCACATCTTAATAAGAGAAAAAGTGTGTGTGTGGTGGAGGCACAAAGGGCAAAAAAGAAAAAAGAAAAAAGTGATGATACTCAATTTTAGGTAATAAAGGAATAAAGTAAATAATAATGCATTTGTGGTCTCACTTTTGAGGGAATAGTCAGAGAAAGGGGCTACCTACAAAAACAAGTGCATTGAAAGGGGGAGGGGATAATTAACACTTAGGACTTAGGAGTTGAGAGAGAAAAATGGGCCCCATTTCTTGCATGCTTAAACTACTCTCCATTATTCTTCTCAAAAGGAGGAAGCTTTTTTTAATACATTTTTCTAATTACAATGCTTATGGTTTTATATCCTAGAAACCTCCAGTAAGACCGACCGTCTCTAGAGCAAGTGGTAAAGAGTTTGGTGGTTGATACCCGAGGCCCAAGTTCGAATCCTAGTTGATTCGCATTTCCAACTAAGTTTATTTCTAAATGAAATTAACGAAGCGAGTAGCGTGCAACCTATATCTCAAAAAAAAAAAAGAAGAAACTCCAGTAAAGACCTGCATACATTTTCTTTAAAAAAAAAAAAAAGAAACTGTATATCTATATATAGGTGAAAATTTTACAATTTTTGGGTTCTAAAACTTATAAAAATTAAAATGAATTTTGGTAAGAAAAGATAAATTCATAAAACTAGAGAGAGAACAATAAGGGCTTTTGAATGGATAGAGCATTACTTTACTAGCACATTAAATTCCAAGGCTAGGACTCTTTGGCATCTGTCGCTAGATTATTAGTACGTAGTTCGTTACAAAATTGATATTCACGTGCAGTACATCGACAGGAACATGATATTTCCTAATTCTGCTCCTCAAATTGTCATAAAGAGTTACTGCTGTTCTTCTTTATTTAGGAGAGAGAATAGTTCATGTAGTTTAGATTTGTTCAGTCGTATCAAAAATCTCTCAAAAGATGAGTTATTATTAGGTCACTACCACACCAACTTAAGATAGTTTTTATTGCACAATTAATTATATATTTTTATTGCTCATATTGTTTTAGCACATTGGATTTAGATTCAGTGTTTATTAACAACTTGGGTCCTAAGGCATCAAAAGTCATGCATGACCTGGTCCAAAATTCAAGAGTTTGACTGAGGAATGAATACACTGGTTCATACTGAATGTCCTGCGCACTGTGTGGAACCATCATGATGTTAAAGAAAAGAAAAAGTTGGAAAGAAGAGGTAAGTGTCAATTCTAAGCACAAATTACATCATGTTTACATTACAAAAAAGGGATTTTTTTTTTTTTTGGGCAAAGGCAATGACAAAAAAAAAAAAAAGGAAAAAGAAAAAAGAAAAGTTGAAACAAAGACTGGGAGAAATGTGTCATCAATAGCAATAAGTTGAAGAAAGTCCCAGGGAGTACCTTTAGTTTGGTTTCTTTGACAGCTTCTCTGTTATGAAAAATAGGGATCAAACATTTGATAAATCAAAATTTAACTTTTTATTATAGCGGAAAAAAATTAAAATTTGAAATTTAAGAATAGATGATTGAATTTAAAGCTTTCGTTTCTTTTGGAATGATTTCGATGGAAAAATAAATATTGCTTTTTCGAACAACTCAATCGAACATTGCTTCTTCAAAAATCCCACTAAGAGCGAACAGGCTCTAATTTAAAAAGAAAATCTTAAACTTATATTTGGCAATTCTATTCCTTCAAGTGTGTGGGTGTGAAAAAAGAGAAGAACAATTTTAGGAATTACACTAACTTAAGTTTAGCATCCAAAAAAAGAAAATGGTCAGGGTAATAAAGAAGGTAACTCACACACAAAAGGACATCCAACCATTAGTAAGCAATGCAAAGTGACTTGAGAAACATAAAATGGTAAAGAGGATCTTATGAATTGTGTATGTTATTTCTACAAGAGAAATGAACCAACCACTTATGACTGGATCAGATAATTAGATTACAACTTAACTGTCTCGAAATGTCATTTGACATAATTGAAACTCCTTTAGTCCTCTTTCTCATCCATCACGACATTCTCTTATCAAAAGTATACATATATATATATATATATTTAAAAAAATTCCTCCCCTAAGTGTCGGCAAACAAGCTAAAATCCATAGAGAGAATTGTTGCAGCAACTATATCCTTTTCCGGTGACTCAGGTGGAAAAGAAAAACAAACACGCCGCAATATGCCACTCGAGTTACAACACTGATTGAAATAACTAATGCCGCCCGTTCGCCCAATTCCTAAAATGGTTCTTGGGTTTCATATTAAATTGCCTATTGTGGTTCGACTGCTTCGGTATATCTTGCAGCTCCATTACTTGTATTGTTCTTTGTTTCTTCGCTGCATGGGACAAAATTTGAAGGAAATATACGTACGGATGAATACTAAAATCCAGCACTAAAGAAAGAACGAAGGATTACTAAGAAAAAGAACACTAACCATTTTCTGCTTGTTGGTAGCCCTCGTGGAGCTTCCGCTTCGCCAACTCGAGCTTGGCCCTTACCGAAGCTTCTTCCGAGCAATTCGGTTTCTGGACCATGTGCGGAAAAATTAGCTTCATTGCAATCTATACAAGCACCATTATTATCCTATGCCTCAATAGCATAGAATACTTACATCAGTTGGAGGAATTGCGGATCTTCTTTGATCGGCAGCAAGAGTTTGTGATTGTTTAGGCTCAAAAGTTGATTTCTGTGGTCTCCCAGGACCGGATTCAGTATTTAAGGGCTTAGTTGGCTTGATCATGTGACCTTGGGGCCTTTGTTGAGAACTAGAGGCTTCTAATGGTTTTGTCGGCCTCATTACGGGCTCTTGCCTCTTTACTTGCCTTGCTACCTTTTCTGGATTAACCATCTGGCGAGGAGGTTGCGGCTTCCTCACTGCTTCGTTATTTACCGGAGGCTTCCTACCATTCTCTCGCTTATTGCCATACTCGCTATTATTTCTGAAATCTGCAATAGGAACTCAAAATCTTGATATTTGGAGAATAAAAGGAAAAATGAAAAATGGGAACATGGCACCAAGAGATCGAAACTCACTTCCGTCATCATCCATTCCATCAAAGAACTTCGGAATCAAGCAGTTTCGGCGAAGCGTAGAGAACGAAATCGAGTCAGTCCGTGTTGATTAAGAAGCATTTACTTGCTTCGAATAATAGAGAAACGCAAGTAATCTTATGTTATACCTCAGAAAGCTGGATAGAAGTAGTTTGTGTGAGCAATAAAGCACCTTCATCCAAGGGAGGAGAAGGGAGCCCTTCTTCCTCATCCACAACAGATGGATTCACAGATTCTGGAGAATTATCTTTAAAATAGGAAAAAAAGCATAATTGGTCACAAGTTGTTCAATTTAATGGCTAGTTCAGATATTAAGCTAGATGAGTAAACGGCATATAATGAATGCAATTGGCATCATTACCTGCAATGGCAGCTGTAGCATTTACCCACTCATCAACTAAGACTTTCCAACCTCTGCAGTGGTAAAACAACGAATTCCCGATTAATCTCAAGCATGCTCGACACACATACAACTTTGAAATCAGTAACTTTTTCTTCGGAAAGAGGATACTTCTAACTAATAATGTACAGTTTCTCCACAAAAGGTATGCTAAATCAACAAAACATATCTTCTTCGTTTAGTAAACCTTGCGTATTGTGACTAAAACAATTTTCATCTCAGAACTGGGTAGCGAGAGCAATGCAATGATTCAATGAATCCTTGTAAAAGATCACAGGAGAGGAGAACAAAGTTTAGCTTTCATAGTTTTATGCTTTCAACTACAACTACTACAAGACTTTTAGGAAAATTTGCTTCTATTACAAAGAAACTTACTCTATGAGAGTGCGCACGAGATGCCGAATCTGCTTCGAACCGTGTTTCCTCAGGCCATTAACAGCTCTCCCAATCTCAGTTGCCTAAGGATAAAATCATACCAAAATCGAAATCAGGATTTAGAACTCAATTCCTTCTCCTCAAACAATTTCCTATCTCTCTATCTTCAATCAGCAATGAACATATACTTTATCACTACGTAAATCCATTACCCTCAATGTTGCTACTGAGAGCTCCATCAACTGCAACCTCCGAAGCGAATCGAACAAGACGCTCTCCGACTGCGACGTCGCAAAATGGTCACAAACCGATCGATCACACAGGAGATCAAACAAAATTAACTCAAAAATCAAAAAAAAGGTCGGAGAAATAGAAATTAAACCTGATCCTGCTTGTTGATGAGGATCTCCTTTATTCTGAGCACCTCCCCGACGATCTGGCTCTCCTCTTCGATCTCCTCCGTTAGGGCTTCGGCTTCGTCGTAGCTGTAGTTGCTGCTGCTCACAACCCTCCGCAGATCCTCGGGCCCATCGTTGCTGCTCCCCACCTTGCTCCCCTTCTCCGGCTCCCTCCTCACGCTCCCGCCCCCCTCCTCGGCGTCGTCTCCTCCGCCGCCGCCGGAGGCGGCGGCGGCGGCGACGACGGCGGAGGCGGAGCGGAGCTCCGCCCGGTCGCAGCCGAAGCAGCGCGGGAGGAGCGCGGTGTAGAGCCGCTCCACGATCCGATCCCTCCGGATCCGGAGCTCCTGGGGCCGATCCCACGCGGCGACGAGGATCGCGTTCTCGATCACCTCGAAGATGTCCGATTCCGCGGCGGCCCCCCCGCCGCCGCGGAAGAGCTCGCGCCAGTCCTCCAACTGCGCCGGCGGCGGCGGCCCCGCCATGGGCGGCCTCCTCCTCCTCCTCCTCGCCGGCGGCGATCGGCGGCGATCGATCGCTCCCTAGGGTTCGGTGGCCGTATTCGGCGGCGGAAAATGGGAAGCGATGCCGAACACGGAAACTCAAAATCCGTTTCGATCGATCAACCGCTCGACAAAAACGAAACGGCGCGAACCCCCAAACCCCGCTACGTCCCGTGCTCCTTCTCTCGTCCTTCCCAAAACTAGAATCGAAATCAAAATCGAAATTAATTCCAATTTAATTTAATTCATTTTATTTGTTTTTCCCCAGTTTTTTCTTTTTTTTTAAAAAAAAATAATTAATAATAATAATAATAAAATTCGTTACATCTCTCCCTCCTCGTCCTCCTCCTCCTCCTCTGTTTTCTCCTCTGTTCCTGTCAATAAAGAGAATCCAAGTACCCAACAACAAAATCCCAAGTATTCTTAATTAGCAATATAAAGTAATAATATAATCTTTGAGGGATAAAGGTGAAAAAAATAATAATAATCGGATGCGTAAATAAATAAATATAAAAAAAAATTACGCGGAGCGTAGGGGGTGACTTTAACGCCGCCGTAGCGTTATCGTGTTGACTCCTCCTCGATTCTTATTATTGTATGTGAGAAAGTGTGTCGGTAGTCCTTGTATTATCTAAATTTTGCAATTTAACTTTTCTGAATTTTCTCTTTTTTTTTTTTTTTAGTATTTTAGCTTTTTAAGAGCTTTTCTGATATGGTGCAGTTGTAAATATAGTGTAAAAAGATATGAATTAATTTTACCAATAGTGGTGTTTTTTGGTTGCTTATAATTAGAAACTATGAGTTATTATTATTTTATATATGTTGAAAGAAAAATTACTTTAAAAGACTTTATTTATTTTAGACTTGTATGTTATTATAATTGTGTTATATACAGTTTGAAATACAATATATCAAATAGTCTCTGTAGTGACGTATAAAGCACTTCAGTTTCTGACAAAAAAAAAAAATCTAATATTTCTTTGAAAATAATTATTTAACTTGCTTTTTAGAATTTTTTATGTAAAAATTATTTCAAATATAATTAAAAATAATTATTTTAGTAAGAATAATGTTTTAGCTTTTCTTTTTAACAGGCAAAAACTTTTGTTTACACACAACCTGCAAGAAAATTCAGGACCAAGATGTAAAAAAAGTAGGTACTCAATTGTAATACTGGTATACTACAGGGACGACCGGCACATCTTACGCATCAAAAGGACGGTGATTTATGATCATGCGTGGATAGAGACATGACGTCATCTCCTCCTATCCTGTATCCCAAGTGGACTTCTTTTTTAATCGGACGGCTAACGCTTCTCGTAACCACAGGCTCCATGATCCGTCCGTTGGTTCGAGATCGGACGGTGGATATTCGCCGTATTTCCTTTTGCTATTGTCTATTCAATATGCTGTGGAGGTGTTTGGTTTTCCGGGAATTAGCTCAAAAATTAATTTTTTTTGTTAGAAAAATTATTTTTTTCTCTGTTTGGCTTTTATTAAAAAAGTTTAAAATATTTTTTAAAATTATTCAAAATTTATAGAAAATTATTATCTTTATTTTCTAAACTATTTATCCAAAAACTAAAAATTCTAAAAAAGAATAATTTTCATGAAAAAAACTATTTTAGAAAAAATAATTTCTCACACTTTTTCTACCAACTAAACACGCTCTAATAAGTCCATAATTCCAAAAAAAATTAGGTATTATCGTCTAATTTTTTTATTGAGACTCTCCAACTTTTTATTTTTTTTTTAAATTGAGTAATTTAATTTTAAAAAATTAGGGTGTTTACCAAATTCGTTAGTGATCTTGCCAAAATTAGTGACTTTAACTTAACCTCGAGAAAGGAAAATGACAGTTGGGGAGCGATTTTTAGAATTACTTATAATTGAGGGGTCTCCTTATATTTTTACCAATTATTTACTCTATTTATTTAGTTGGAATTAAAAAAAAAAAAAATAGATACCCGAAAATCACGTGTCCGAACGACTCTCCCGCCTCCCCCGCGAGGGGTGTTTTTGGCAGTTTTTGGCGCGCGCGGGAACGGCGAAAAATCGCCGCGTAAATCGCCGATTCGCCGAGGAATTACGGATCGGCGAGTTGTTGGGGGTAGTTTGGGTATTTCACTTACTAGGCAGTGAACATGACTCACGAGTGTATATAACAAGAAAATTGTGACTTGTCGGGGAGAAGGGGTAGTTTGGGTATTTCACTTACAAGGCGGTGAACATGATTCACGAGTAGACTTAGCAAACGGGCTGGTAGGATAACCCGCAGACGGATTATTATACCCACGGATTACTTGGACATGGTTAAAATTTACCCGTAAATTTTTAGTCAACATCTTTATCCATACCAGCCCGCGGGTGGGCGGGTGGGTATGTGGGTTACCCGTATTTTTTTTTCTCTTATATTTTTTATATACAAAATATATATATAAAAGTTTTAAAAACGTAACATAATTCATTATTTAAAATATTATAACATACAATAAAACTATTTTTAAAATCTTAAAGCTAAAATATTTCATAATATAAAAGACACGCGATAAAAAATTAAAGTTAGGATTTTTAGAATAGATAAATAAAAATATATACATTTTTTAATTAAAAAAATATATTATATAATTAAAAAATATATGTGCTGGTACCCGTGGATTACTCAAAATGTCCACAGCTTAATAGGTACCCATCCATTTTATCCGTAATTTTTTTGGTTGAAAAAGTTGGTACCCATACCCACAAATTTGGGGATAACCCGCGGGTATGGGTCAAGATTACTGGGCCTACTCACGAGTATTTATAAATTGGCACTTAGAGAATTTATTCGATACTAAATACATATAATTTCGAATATGAATATTAAAAATAAAAATTTGACGGATATGGATTCGAATATGAATTTTGAGTGTACCTGATCCGGACCCGATTTGGATATATTAAAACTTGATGTTATATTTGAATTTATATTTTAAAAATTTAGATTTAATATAATAAATTTTGAAATATTGAAAAAAAGAAATAATTATTTCTACTTCAGATTTTTTAGTTCGGGTTTCGAATTTTTGGTAAAATTTGAATTTAGATATGAATTTTTAAAATTCGTCGGGTTCAGATTCGAATTTTAATTTTGGGTTTGGAATCGGATTTTAGTTCGAATTTTTAAAAATTCGACCCAGTGACATCCCTAATATAAGAGAATGTGTGGGGTGAGGGGTAGTTTGGGTATTTCACTTACGCGGTAGTGAACATGACTCACGAGTATGGGAGAATGCGTGATATGTTTTGCACGCGGCGTATACTTAAAACCGATTCAACAACGGTCAAAAAGTCAAAATACAGTACAAAAAACGTCAAAATGTATGGTGACCCCCTCAATTATATCAAATTTGAAACAAAGGGCTTGAACTTAAAAAAAAAAATGGAAACAAAGTATAAAGTTACTGAAAAGTTTAATCAAATTTCATTGCCCTTTTAGCTATTAATTGTCAATTGCTAAATTTTGATTAAAGTTGTTAGATTTGATGAAACCACCAATAAGTTTGAAAGAACTTTTAATATTTTTTAATAAAATTAATTAATTTTTTAAAAAAAATAGAGGTTGAGGATATCTCAATAAAACAAAAAAACAAAGAACTAAAACTTTTTTTTTTTTGTGTATCACCTTTGTTAAATTATGATGTTCAAAAATAAGTCATAAAACATTTATTCTTGTCGTACTTTAAATTTCTTTTGGGTAAAAATGTACAGAATTTACCTAAATTAATTATAAGTCGTTTTAAATCGACAATTGAACCTGTCAAAATTTTTATTTTTTTATCCAATACATTAATTTATTTGATTTAAGTCAACCAACGATACTTTGATTTTAGAATTTAAGTTAATTCTTTATTTTAATAATATCATAGTTGCGAGAATTATATACAGTATAATGACTGAACAAATGAAGATAAACGGTACATTCAAACCTTTAATGTGTATGGTATCAAATACCCGAATCTATACTTGAAACTTTAATGGGTAAACTCTTTTTTTACCAGTATATTACTCATTTTTAATTGGGTCTGGATCGAGTCTAGATCGTATATTGGATACCTGGTATTTTGGACATCTTCATGCACCAGACAATTAATTTTAAGAAGAAAAAACAAACTATTTGAAAGATCAGATAGTAATATTAAGATTTTTAGATTTTTAATAATTTTTTTCTATAATTCAAGATTTAGGTCAATTCTATACAATTTCACACCACTGGTGAATAATAGTTTTTTTGTGGACATAGCAAACAAAAGAGCTTTTAGTACATTTTCTTTATTTTTAAAGTTCATGTCCTTTTATGCTTTTTGTTGGTTGAGCTTGTTCCAAATTTCTAATACCAACAAATTTGTGTCTCAAATTTGTCCTTTGTGTCACCTCAAAAATTAGGTTTAACCAACAAGTCAAAAGTCAAAACCTATAGTCACATAAATTGATTAAAATTGGCAATTATTTGCTATGTTTTTTATCAAGTAATTTTAAATTCAACACAATTGATCAATTCAAATTTCAAAAGTACATACAAATTCAAACATTTGACTTGAAAACAGCTTTATTTTGTTGGTAAGAAGCACCTTTTAATTGTACATATTTCTTCTATATGTAAAATCATGGAAAATGCATATGAACTTTTAATTCTAAATTAATAATTACACAGCCATTTTAATTGATTGTATTTTACAAGTAATCTTATAAAGCTTTAAAATATATAAAAATTTATTTCTTCTATTATATTCTTCAGTCATGGTGCTTAAAAAACTAAAATATTTTTTTTTGTGTTTTGAAGTTACATAAAATTATGTGAGGTTGTATAATTAGTAACTTTAATTAATAACAGAGACCTACTGTTCAACTATTTGATAAAATTTAAAAATTGAAGTACCTATTTGTGAAAGTGCTAAGTTCATAGGGTATTTGTGCTTTTTTTCCCTAATATATAAATTACAGATTAATACATCAATGCAAAATGAGGAGGTCATATTCTTAGGCTAATCTATTTGAATTGATGCTAAAAGCATGGATATAATTTTCCAATTTAATTGCATCCTAAAATTTAGTTTCAAATTGGGATTTTGAATTGAAAAAGTTATTTTATTTCGATCATACTGTAAAATATTTTTTTTTTGCAGGGATGTGAAATTAATTATAATTGGAACTAATTGGTGTGTATTAACTTGTTCATGAAACATTTAACATTTAACTGTCTATAAAAATTAGAGCTTTCCTCAAAAGAGAAAGTTTTAAATGTAAATAGTTATTTTTATGAGGACATAAGTAAGAAACCAAATAATCACGGTAAATTATCGCACGAATTAATTAATATAATTTTTTTCCTTTTTATTATTTTTTAGTCACTAATATGGTAAGTAAGATATTTTATGATTTATCTATTATTTATGTAATACATAATGAGCGTGCAAATGTATGAAGACACCTTCAACTATAGAACATTTTGAAATTTGTCCCTCATTTTTATACTTTATGAACATCTCTTTACCTTTAATTTTTTATTAATTAAATCATATTAGTAGTTTTATTTGTTACTAATAAATAATTGTTTAAGTTTTATTTTCTAAAAAAATGTTTAAAATAAATCGATAGAATTTGATGAAATATATAATTTATTTAACTAACAAAATTAGTTAATTCTAAAAGAGTAAAAAAAAAAAAGAGAAAAAAGTGAGGTTTCACTTGGGGAGGGGGCCACATCAAAATACCCTATAGTAGAGGGGTTTTCTCCGAACAATTTTCCTAAAAGCACCGCGCTTCTCGGATGAGATTTGGACGGTCGTGATCACTCGCCGTGTCACGAAGCGTACCTAACACTCTAGCACCGTCCAAGCGGATAAGCGGAGTGGCATTCCCGTTATTTACTGGAAAAATGAGTCCTGATAATAAGAGAGCACGGACACGGCGTATTTTTGCGCGTTGTGAAAAATCGGCGCGAGGAGGCTCAAAAGCTACGGCGATCTAATCGCGGAAAACCACGGGGCCGCGACAGCGGGCCGAGGAGGCGGCGACGCTGCGGTCCGAAAACCGCGGCGCCGTCGCCGCGTGGATTTCCCGATTCTGCGCCCCGCGGTTTCCGGATGCTGCGAGATCCGACCCGCTAATCCTGCAACAGTAGGGATGTCCCTGCGTAGGCATATCCATACCCGAAATTTTATCTAAATTCGAACCCGAACGTGAATGAAGTGGATTTAGCCGATGCTAAACAAAATGGTCTCGGATATGGGTATTAAAAATAAAAATTAAACAGATATGAATTCGGATATGAATTTTAACTGTACCGAACCTAAATTTATTTTATATTATATATAATATGTATATAAAAATTTGATATTATATTTGAATCTGTATTTTAAAATTTTAGATTTAATGTAATATAGTTTGAAATATTGAAAAAAGATATAATTGTTTCAGGTTCGAGTTCGGGTTCAGGTTCAAGTTCGGATTCGAGTTTTTAAAAATTCGCCGTGAATCCAAGCCGTTGACATCCCTAAGCAACCGTGAGTATAAGGAGGCAAACGGTGCGGATCATGATTCTTGAGGCATTTACGGGTTAAAAATTCGAATTGTCAATCCACGCCGCCAAATTTGATCTACGTTATTTGGACATATTAAACTTTAAATTTCGTAATTTTATGATATCATTTGCAGTGTGCTGGGTCGTCTAAAAATTAAATAATTTTTAACGGCTAATATAAAGTGAACTTGAGATTACGAGGCAAATAGTATCGTAACATCGTAAAATTTGAAATATAAGAATGTTTAAATAGGTTAGATTAAGTTTAGCAGTATGGATTGTCTACTCGGACTTTCATCGCCGGAACGACCTAGAAGCACTCCCCTTAATGCTTTCAGAAATACATGTATACGTAATCCAAACTTGTGTGCTTTCGGGAGCACATGAATAGCGCACGCTTTTCCAAAATTTAATTTTTGAATCTATAATGGTGTCGCCACAAAATACTAAATCCTAAACAGTGAAAAAGTTGGGAGCGGAGTTTATTTTTCTAAAAAAATGAATGAAATGGATAGCTCATTATCTTTCTCTTTTTCCAAAAAAAAAAATGTGGAGACCTCCCGAACTTTTTTTATTTTTTTTTGCAAATATGGGCCTGTAGGTTTAATTTTAGTAAAGAGACACGTTAAACTTTGTCAAATAGTTCAACAGGCCCCTCTCGTGGATATAATTCTATCCGACCTAAGAATGTAAAGAAATCTATTTTTTTCTTTCACTTTTGATAAGTAAGCATGATAAACGAAGAATAAGTTGAACCAAACTTCAACTTTTTTAGTTTTCTTATGTGTTAAAATACAAAAAATTATCTATCGAATTATTTGATCAATTAACTTTACGATATCTCTTTGTCAAAATTAAAAGATCAAGCACCTATTTAAAAATGAACTAAAGTTTAGAAGGGCTCCATACATTTTAACCAAAAAAAAAAAAAAAAAGCACCCTAAATAAACAAGCAATGCTACCTACACACTCTTAGATTAAAGAGTAAAACTTACAACTCGCTCATCCAAAAGCCGTTTTTTTCCTACTAGTTTTTCTCCTACTAGTCTTATCAAACCATTCTTTTTTTTTTTTACTGAAAATTATTTGGGCTTTTGTGAACTTAAGATTATGTGTTGTAAGATTTATACCTATATATAAATGTACATGTAGCATTTTCCTAATCATAATTATCATTTTCTTTATAGCATATATTTTAAATAAATTTTTGCAAAAAAAATGTATAAAGATTTTATGAACTTTAGCTCTTTTAATTGCAAATGGGCGTTTGAACATTTAATTTTAACAATTAGATCTCCTAAACTTTATTAAATATTTTAATAGATCCCTTTCTGTAATCAAAGTTTCTAAGTATACAACCATTTTGATCTAATGACATACACATGGTTTTATAAGATTATAGAATATGAAGAACTATAATATTTTTTCTCTTACAATTTTAATAATTAAGTATGAGAATTGAAGAATAAAGTGAACTTACATTTTATTTTTATTTTTCTATATTTAGAATAGAAAAAATATATTGCTTCGTGATTAAATCTTTATAAGATTATATGCAAAATATTCGACTAAAAATAATTAGCGTAGCTGACTAAGAACTTGATGAGTTATGCACGAGGATCCAAGTTCGGAGTCTAACTACTTTGCACTTCTAACCCAGTTCCTTTTTTGAGAAAGAATTGGACTAATTTGATAAAGTTTATATATTAGGGAAGAGTCTAATTACTAAAACTAATAGCTTAGGAACCAAATTGCAAAAATTATATAGTTCAAGGGGTCTCTATTCATATTTCCCTACTTTATTTCTGTTAAATTATTTTCGTACTTTTGGTAAAGGTGTAGCTTGGAAGTACCATGAAGAAGAGATAGAAATAATAATAAAAAACTATTATGAAACAGAAAAAAATTAAAAAAATAAATTACTATAATTTTGGTAAAAAAAATTTAAAAATTAAGGGTAATAATTTGTTCACTCTCTTATCTACTAATGTGGAACATTTTAGCATAATAAATTTTAAAAATTAGAATAACTATGGTTTCCAAGTTATTGACTTTTTTATTAAGAACTTATTTTGGCATAAAATTTAAGCAAACGAAAATAAATAAAATATATATTTTTTATATTTTTTTATTGTATATATATATATATATATTTTGTAATTTTTTTATAAACCGTGATTACAAAAAAGAAAAAAGAAAAAATTGAAACTCAGTCAAATTTAAAATTTTTCCACAGGAAAATCGATGTCGTTACGGCAGAGAATAATTAAGGGAAAAGGAAAAATACACGTGGAGAAAAGAATTTGGACACGTGGATTGCTCGGGAATCGTGAAGGGAGACGCTTCCACCTGGTGCCACGTGTAATGTTCGATAGTGGGGCGGGCTTGGCCCCACACTCGGAGGTGCCATCCGAATCCGATGTCTCCTGTTCTTATCCGAAGGGAATAATAACCACCACCACCCTCCACTTTCCTTAATTACAGCAAAAGGAAACTTTAGTACCTAAAATAGTTTAAAGTATATTACTTTTCTACCTTATTGGGTTTTTTTTTTTTTTTGTTATCCCTTTCACTAATTATTTTTCTAAAATGAGTAACAAAGTTTAAATTAAAAGATACTAAAATAAATATTCAATAAACTATAGATGGGGTATCTGAAGTTTTTTGTATATGAATTAACGAAAAATTAATGAAGTGGCTGACGAAAAGAAAAAAAAAAAAATCTCGGGATACTAAATTGATACACTTTAAAATGCAGGATACTGAAGTGAAAAACTGCGAAGCCATAAGGGATGGTATTTGAAGTTTACGTAAAAAAATATATATTACGTATACTCTAAAACAAATAAATAAAAAATTTAAAATAAAATCCTTTTTATACATCGAAAATTACATCAATTATTATTCTGTACTTTATTACTATTTATTAAAAATAATAAATTAGGTTGTAAAATTCTACTAGAATAAATTCACCTGCCACAGTGTTCTACATCTCAGCATATATCTAATATTCAACTCAAAAAAAATATTAAAAAAATTAAATAAAGTATATCTCCTATTTTGCAGATATTATTAAAGTTAATAGTTTATTTAGCAATTTTTTCAATTTATATGATTCTAATATATTACTTATAGATAACTTTATCTGTAACTTATTTTCACAAAGTTTTATAGCTGATCCCGACAATCGTACCAAATAGTTGGATGTATTTAAGATAATGACAAAATGTAGATGGTAATTGCTATGATTTATTTTGCAGAGCTATAACTAAGACGAGCGCTAAAGTGCAGTGAAACTTTTTATAATTTAGCCAAAAAAAAAGTAAAATTTAATATGCCCCTATGTGATATAGCTTATTCCTGCGTTACCATACTATGATTAAAAAAAAAATGTATTTAAATATCCTATGGTTTAGCTATTTATTTTTCACTTTGCTATGTGGTGGTTCAAAAATTACACTTAACTACTCTATGATTATAAAAAAAATTCACTTTATTACCCTGTTTGATAGTAGATTTTTTTGATAAAATAAAGATAAAATCGTAGAATAGTTAAGTACAAAAGAGCTGAGTGATTAAAAATATTTTACTTGAGTATAAATTTTTTAAACCACATAATTGTAAAGTGAAAATAAGCTAAATCAGTGGGTGAGCTTTGAAAAATGATCCACTGTGGAACTGGAAAGCTACGTATATTAAGATTCATACAATTTTTGTTATCTTTGTTATCTAATCTAATATACTATCTATATTTCTTTTCCTACCAATAATTTTTAAACTACTTAATATTTAAATAATGCATTTTAATCGACAATTTATTTTTTTTCGTTTTTATTCTCAGCCGTCGGATTAAGAACATTTGATGATGAAGCTTTGAGATTTGTAACACGTTGAATTAGTAAGGAGTTTGAACAATGCCAACTACTTCGATAATTAACATTATTGTACTAATTGTTATAGTACATGCATGTGTAGAGAGTAGTAGGAAGGTTCCCTGAGCTACTCCATATATATATATAGAGAAAAATAATTATAACAATATTATATATAAATATATATGTATATATATTCGAGTTGATCCAACTAATTAAATTATCCATCAGAATTTAAATCATTCATCACCATTAAAATAAAGAGAAAACTTCAAATATCACTCCTATGGTTTCACACTTTCTCACTTTAGTACCGTATAATTTAAAGTGTATTAATTTAGTGTCCCATGATTTCATTTTTATTATTTTATTATCGATTTCACTAATTATTTTTTATTAAATCAGTGACAAAGTTAAAACTAATTAAAGAATGCTAAAGTGATTATTCGATAAACCTAGATAGAGTATCTGAAGTTTTTTGTATATAATTTAACGAAATGTTAACGGAGAAATTGACGAAAAAATAAAAATAAAGACACATGACACTAACTTGATACTCTTTAAATCACAAGATACTAAAGTAAGAAAGGACGAAACCACAAGGGTGGTATATGAAGTTTACCTAAAATAAATAAGTAAATAAATATAGCGCATCAGCTTGTTGCTATTATTTTTTTAAAATAATTAATGTATCTTTTCAAATCTCTAGATAGTATAATACAATCAAACCCTACCGTACAAAGAGTTATTAAAAATTTACATTTTTCAATAAGGTTTGTGGTTACCATATGTCTCCACTACGTTTCGTGTTTTTGCGAACGAAAAAATCTAAAATATGATGATTCTGTAATTTATTTTTTATTTTCAGTAATGCATGACTTAGCCCCAATAATGAAAAACTTGTTCAATCCAAATTTCTGGCTCAAAATGCTTAAATCTAAATTCCTTATGAATTTACTTCAGTGCCTTATCATTTGAATACCATTGATTTCGAGTTTTTTTTTTTCTTTTTTTTTTGTGAGATAGGTAGCACGCTACCCGCTTCGTTTATTTTATTTAGAAATAAACTTAGCTGGAAGGATTTCGAGTTTTCAACTTAGAAAGACAACGTTAATACTATCATTTGTAGATAAGAAGCAAGGAGTAACTTTCATGGGCCGGGCCGGGGCGGGCAATGATTAGAAATGGGCCCTTTGAGGCCCAATAACTAGACCTCAATCGCAAGTCCAACTCGGTCTAAAGAACATATCATTCCTGTAGCATCATCTACGTCTACTTACACTCCATTTGATATCCAGACCACTACTGAACGGAAAAAAAGGTTAGAATGAATGTATAGAAATCGCAGAGATTATAACTTAATTAACAGATTGTGATATGAGCGATGCGATGTTACAAATGAAAAACAATGAAATTATGTTTGGATTAGAGTAAGCTTAAACGTAAGAAGTGAAGTTGCGGTGTAAGTGATCACTTTCAATATTTGTTTCGATATAAATGTCTAAAACTACCGTAAGTGAAGCTACATTGTTTTGCTGATCACTTTTCCGACTCTTGACTTTGCCTCAGGTAGGAGCAAAGGTGACTTCCTTCACTCCGTACTTTTCATAAAGCGAAAAGTAAAATATTATCTATCTTAAATTAGCTGTCTATAACTTATCCAAATATTTTAAAAAATAGTAAAAATGAATGATTTATAGTTTTCAAATATACCCCGATTAAAGATACCCTAATTCACCCTTTTATTTACAAAATTATGTAGCACATCACAGGAGTTGAGCTTGAGTGTCTTTAGAAGAGGCTTCTATGCTTTCGAGTTCTTTTTGATGATGAGATTTCTAAACTGACGATCGACTTCATTGGATTTGATGTAGAATATTTAAACTATTTAGATATCAAATTTCATAATTTTTCGATATTATTTACTTAGTGACCGAAAGAACCCAAAAAAAAGAGCTGAAAATAAAATTATCACAAAAAGTAATGTTATAACTAAAGTTTTAGATCAAAGCTGTTGATCTTGCTTTAGATAGTGTAAGTTTCTTTTTATCAATATTAAACTATTAAATTTGCAAATGATTTACATCATTCATTAAAATTACTAATTTCAAGCCCTTTCAATCACAAGATAAACAGTATTAAAAAAATTTAAAAATTTATTTTTTAAAATATTTCAAGTAGGGGCGTTTGGATTGACGTATTTGTAGATTCAACGTAAGTCAAGTGTAGTAGTGTTTGAGTTTCCCTGAAGTGTGATTATTTTTTTGTTGTTTGTTTTGACGTAACTCGTACCGCCTGAAAGTTAAATTCAATCACTTCTATTGTTTGTTTTGATGTAACTTAGTGCTGGTAAAATTAGTTTTTTGAGTTCCGTTGTTTGTTTTGATGTAAGTAAGTGGATCTCATTATCTCCTAAATATAGTAGTAAATTTACCACTATAAAATTTAATCTATTATATAATTAATTTTTTTATTATTATTTAAAGATAATTCTAATTTATTATAAATAAGGTAATTCTAACCCATTATAAAGGAAGTAGAGTTTAGGTTTTACTGTTTAATAAATTTTTTAGAGGAGGTTGAGTGTAGTGAAAGTCGAGTTCGGCACTTTAGAGGAGGAAGTCGAGAGTAGATGAAGTGGAGCTCTAACGTAACTTGAGTTATATTATATTTTTCATTTACATCAAAACAAATAACGGAAGTGATGGAACTTGAGTTCCATCACTCCACTTACACCAAAACAAACGGGCCCGTGGAACCTAACAATTGAAAATAATTCGAAAGTACGAAAGTTTTCATACTTCTGAAAGCACTCCAGCTGGATGTGGGTGGAACTCCACATCTTAGAATAATAATGTGTTGTTGCAACGATTGTGGTTGCCATTACATATATATTACAAAAGGAGAGTAAGCTATAATCTTACTTGAGCAGATGAAATACACAGAGAATGAGCATCTTGGAGATGCAGCAACAACAAAAGCTATAAATATACAACAGGGCTCGACTCCACTTATATTGCTCTTTACCTAAAAATTTGTACACGTGTGGCGTTTTGATTAGTTGAGTGCACGAATTGCGTAATGGGGTTTGTAGCGGATCCGCTGATGGAGACATTGCACCAGCGTCGAGTGTGATTTGAAGAGGAGAGTGCCAATCATACAGCTATCATCACATGATCGATCTCTTATACGCGATGCTTGTTTGGGCATTATACTATGAACCCGGTGCATCATTACGACTCGTGCACCGAAATAAATACTTCATAGTGAATGTGGTAAAAAAAATAGATGCTGCCTAGATAAGGATTAGGGCCGTCAACGAGTTTGAACATGAGCAGGTCAGTTTCCGAACACAAGCTGTTTTCGAACAGCAAGTTAAATTGTGAGTTCTACTATTGAGTGAAATGCTGAAAGAAAATTAAAAAATTAGAATCTATATCTAATAATTTAAAACTCATAAAATATAGATTTTTTTTACATTTGGGCGGACCTAAAATTTAAATAATAAAAATTTCTAACATATATGTAAAAATTTCTAACACATATATATATATACGCCATGGCTACTATACTATTATGAGTATTGGAGCTCTCATACTCATAAGTTGTTTTCAATGATGGAGCTTTCGAATCAACGATCCACTCCGTTAAATATGATCTAGAGTATTTGAAACTTCTAGAAAATATTTGAAACTTCTAGAAAATAAATTTCGTAAATTTTCGAAATCATAATAAAGTCCATCAAGTGAGCATAAAATGAACAGTCAAAATCGAACGACGTCCTAAAAAAGGATGATCGGATCCTTCAATTCAAGATCGGAGTTATTGATATTTATCTATGTAGTGAATAGAATTTTCTATCAAAAATTTAATAAATTTCGATTCTTTTACACTGTAAAACTAGCAAGTATCCCATACCGGCCGTTAAAAATTGTCAAATTTGTGACCTCTTGATCGTAAGGTAAATGATGTCGAAAAATTATAAAATTTGATTTCTATAAGTTTTAAATGCTATAAATAACGTTTAACGGTGTGGATCGTCAATTCGGAAGCTCTATCATTGAAAATAACTTATGAGTACGAGGGCGATCGTACTCATAATAGTATAGTAGCCGGACCCATATATATAAATAATATATATATATAATTGAGTTAGAATACTCTCAAAAGCACCAACCCTTTGGTACTTTTGAGTTTCTAGCCCTTGGATCTACTTCTTGATTACTAATAACCTTTGGATCAAACACTATTCCACTTATTACCATCTACCATCATCATCTCAACCCTACATCTTTTCATCCAATGGCTAAAAACTCAAAAACACCAATCCCTTAGTGCTCAAAAGTATTCTAGCTCAACACACTCTCTCTCTCTCTCTCTCTCTCTCTCTCTCTCTATATATATATAGAGAGAGAGAGAGAGAGAGAGAGACCCTATGCTTTTAAAAGTATCAAGTTATTGATGCTTGTGAATTTTTAGCCTTTTGCTGAAGATTTAGAGGGTTTAGGATGATAGCAGCACCCTATGGTTGAGTGGGTAGTTGGTGGAATAGTATAATCTAAGAGATGAAATTGGTCAATAAAATAGGTCAAACGGTGAAAACTTACTAACACCAAGTGCTTGGTGTTTTTAAAAGCATCATAGCTGGACTATATATATGCGTGTATGTGTGTGTATTCAAGCTATATCGAGCCGAACACGAGGGAGCTAACCATATTGTTCGGCTTATTAAAATTTCAACATGATCAAATTCAACTTATATTCAACTCGTTTATTAAATGGCTGATTGATCTCGAGTTCATTACGAGCCGAAAACGTGCTGACTCGAAATAAGCTCAAGATTGATTGTTTGTTTAATAAACGAGCAGAGCATAAGAATTTTTCAGCTCGAAATCATAATAAGCCGAATACGAGTTGAGATCAGCTCGCTCGTTTTCGAGCTATATCGAACCAAACACGATCGAGATGGCCGCAACTCATGTTCAGCTTGAAAATTTCGAACTAAAAAATTCAGCTTGTATTCGGTTTGTTTATTAAATGAGCAATTGATCTCGAACTCATTCCGAGATGAACACGAGTTGGCTCGCGAACAACAAGCTTGATAGCTAGCCCGCCCTAATAAGGATTGGATAAAAGGAGTAGGAAAATTTTGTTTTATTTAATGTATTTGATAGGGTTTTTGAGTTCTGGTGTACGGTGCACCAGGTGCATGACATAATTTTCCCCTAAGAAGTTGCACCGACGCCACCGTTTGATGCCACTATCGCATTGATGTTGTTTATTAAAATGTGTCGATACCATTGCATATAACTAAACAAATGCCCATGACATTCAACAAATCCACGATTTTGCCACTCTATGTTTCTAATTTTATTTGGATCGTATCTCACTCACATGTGGTGCATTTTTTCATTACTTACGCGCTGATAAGACATATTTTAATTCGAAAATTTATTCTTCAATATTTTATATGGATCAATCATGATTATTTATACATTTTTCTATACATTTATGTATTATATATATATATATATATATATATATATATATATATATATATATATATATATATATATATATATATATATATATATATATATATAAAACTCAAATTATACAGTGCATGTATACTTGACCAGGTGCAATTGATGTATATTCTGTACTAATTAATATTAGAAAAATCTCTATCCATTTAATAAGTAATTTTTGGGGAGAGAATTTTTGGGGAGAGTGTCTTGAGGATGTTAGAAGTGTGGAAGGAGTTGAATATGAAGTCAAAATCAAGAATCTAACTTTTCAATTTGACATGCACATACTTACAAAAATCATTGAAAAAAGTAGGTGCTAAGGACAAAAATGTAGCTACATATTTTCCCCCCCATAAAGGCAATTATTAGACAAGAGAGAATTCATGATAGTCGCCTCTCATGTAGAAAAAGATGTGTCACGATTCTAGGCTTCTAGCTCCACATTGAAAATGCTAGAATATTAAGAAAATACTTCAAATATCATTCATATGGTTTCGCTCTCTTTCACTTTGATACTCTATGGTTTAAAGTGTATTAATTGAGTATCTTGTGGTTTCGCATTTTCTCACTTTAATACCCCGTAGTTTAAAGTGCATCAATTTAGTACCCTGTGGTTTCATTTTTCTCTTTTCGTCGGCTGCTCTGTTAATATTTCGTTAAATTATATACAAAAAATTTCAGATACCCTACCTAGTTTTATCGAATATTTACTCTAGTACCTTTTAGTTTTAACTTTGTCATTGATTTTTTTTCCTCCGTTAATATTTCGTTAAATTATATACAAAAAAAACTTCATATACCCTATCTAAGTTTATCGAATATTCATTTTAATACTCTTTAATTTTAACTTTATCACTGATTTAACGAAAAGAATTAGTGAAATGAATAATAAAAAGAGAAAAATAAAACCACAGGGTGCTAAAGTGAGAAAGTGCAAAATTATAGGGACTAACTTGATACACTTTAAATCACAGGATACTAAAATAAAAAAGTGTAAAACCACAAGAACTGTATTTGAAGTTTACCCAAATATTAATGACCGTCCCAGTAGTACTATTTCATGAGTACACAAAAAATTCCCTTTTTAATAGAAGAATTTTATAGATCATACTTAAGTCCTTCTCCAAATTATTTTTTTTAAAAAAAAGGCCAACTTTTTGAATTTATCAGAATCCTATAAGGAGCTTAATTCCCATCGTAATTTTCGCTCATTTGCACTATTATTCTGATAATATTATAAAAACAAATGAAATGGATGATTATATCATATTCTTGAAATTTGCGGTGGAGCTGCACAAAGTGCGAACTCCAGTAATTCTCNAGGAGTAAAAAGATATCCGAGAATTTTATTTCCATTCATCCTATTACTAAGAATGTAGTATTTCGATGTTTGATTCGTACGGTCATATTATTTAGTCATATTATTTAAGATTACGAAAAATATACAATTTATTTATTTATTTAATCTTAAATAATACTATAAAAAATTTCAACATCTTTTTAGAAAAAAGAGAGAATATATAAGTTAGAAAGAGAAAGCATAATTAAAGAAATAGAAAGAGAAATAGAGTACAGGGTAGAAAGAATGAGAGGGTTGAGATTTTAGAAAAAGAGTGGAAAAAATAGCTTAATTTAGAGAAAGAAAAAAAGTTGAAGTTTTTTTAAAAAAAGATAAGTTTAGAGAGAGATATGAGGTTAGAGTGTAAAGAAAAATAATACCAACTAGCCGATGGGTGGAAAGAAAAAAAGAGATTAGACATATTATAATTACTCCAATCCATTAATATAAGGATACCCACCCTCCCTCAAAAGAATAAGATTAGTACTTTGGAATGCATCTCATTCCCTAGTAAATCTAGTATTACCAACTAGATTACTTAGTCGTTTAGCCAAACACCGGCATATTTTTTTATTCCTATTGGATTACTAGGAATCTTAAAAAGATAGCGCGAACCAAACGCACCCTAAAAGTAAAAGACTAATGCTATGTATCAACTAGTTATCTTAAACAACAGGCATGATACACTTTAAGATTTTCTGACGTTTATTTAATGTTCGATATTTTTTTCACTTTCTATTATCATATATTATGATTCTCAGTCTCATTTACTCTTAGATAATACAAATAATCTAAGGCTAAATTATACATTCATTTTTTTATTTTTTTTTCCGACTTTAAAAAATCTATATTTTATCCTTTTAAAATTTTAAAAATATTTTAAGATGGTACAATCTTAATGGAGAGAGCAAAATAATCAAATTGACGTTACTTTTCTATAAAATAAAAATAATTTTTTAATATATTTTTATTATTTTAAAGAATATTTTAGAAAAAACGATAAGAAATGGACGGAACAATAATAAAATCCTAACGGAACAGTTTAAATATAATAATTTAAAATATTGACAGGGTAAAATGTAGATTTTGAAAGTCACGAGTAAGAGTGAAAGTATTTACTTTTCTCCAATTTTGGTTGCTTTAGTTAACCCAATGGCATTTTTGTAAAATAGAGCAACTCCAAGCCCTCTTCTGCCACCCTTCACAAAATCTCCCCCACTCCGCACTTTTCCCTTTACTCTTTTTTTTTCTTTCTTTTTCCTACAACTCAACACCCATAAATTAAAACCAAAAGAAAACAAACTCCAAAATCCCTTCACCACAGATCCCAAGAAGAGAAAGAAAAGAAAAGAAAAGAATGGAGCAGAGAAGCACCTGCAGGAGAGCTAAGCTTCCATTCTCAGAAAACAGCTTCAGCTTCNCAGTATGGCATTTAAGTGTTCCCTATATATTTCTATTCTTTTCTACAAGGATTTCCTATTTATGGAGATTATAATATGATTACGTGCCGTATAAATGAGAAACTTTTC
The DNA here is from genome assembly GCF_001540865.1 of Ananas comosus. Classification (NCBI taxonomy): domain Eukaryota; kingdom Viridiplantae; phylum Streptophyta; class Magnoliopsida; order Poales; family Bromeliaceae; genus Ananas; species Ananas comosus. The sequence goes on from NC_033624.1 coordinate 11,389,048, forward strand.
TTTTCCTCATAAAATCCTATTTATGGAGATTATAATATGATTACGTGCCGTATAAATGAGAAACTTTTCGTTTCCTCATTGGAAGATTTCAACTTAGATGATGTATTGTTACATTTATTTTGCCACATTCTTGACAAGGTCTATCCTAATACAATCTCTTGATGAGAGGATATCTTTTAAGGTGCGTTTGGTTCGCACTATGAAAGATTACTAGGAGTAAAAAGATATCTAAGAATCTTATTCATATTGATCCTATTACTAAGAATAGTATTTCGGTGTTTGGTCGTACGGTCATATTATTTAGTCATATTATTTAAGATTACGAAAAATATACAATCAATTAATTAATTAATTTAATTAATTTTAAATAATACTATAAAAAA
>NC_033624.1:11389495-11442110 GCF_001540865.1 Ananas comosus
CTCCGCACTTTTCCCTTTACTCTTTTTTTTTCTTTTTTTTTTTTTTTTTTTTTTTTCTCCTACAACTCAACACCCATAAATTAAAACCAAAAGAAAACAAACTCCAAAATCCCTTCACCACAGATCCCAAGAAGAGAAAGAAAAGAAAAGAAAAGAATGGAGCAGAGAAGCACCTGCAGGAGAACTAAGCTTCCATTCTCAGAAAACAGCTTCAGCTTCTGCTTCTGCTTCTGCTTCTGCCTCACAATCATTCTCTCTCCTCAGTGCACCCATGCATACAAAAACTACACAGTGGGGGACTCATTGGGGTGGTATGATAACTTGATGGAGCCCAAAGTGGATTACCAGAAATGGGCTTCTGGAAAGATCTTCAGCCTTGGAGATTTCCTCAGTATGTTTCTAAAACCCCCTCAAATTTAGGGCACAAAAAAAAACAAAAAAAGTCATGATTCATAGCTAAATATGGTTGGTGTTTGTTGTTTCTTAATCAGGAGTATGGTTTATTTATAGTTACTTAATTCGTGAATTATTTGCGAATTATTTAAAATCTGAATAAAATAGTCCGTATGCGATTTATTTTCAAAAATCGGAATAAAACGCGAATTTTTGGGGTTAGATTTATTATTCGTGAATAATTCACGTATGCCAATCTATTCGGCCAAAAAAACACCCAAAATTTTTATATAAAATCTCTTGCCGAATTATTTATGAATTATGGAAAAATTTTATGAACATTCGGAATATATGGATCATGAAAAAGGTGAATATAGAGATAACAATATAATTTGTTATTATTTTTTTTACTTAATCTACTTTATTTTGTAGATTTCTATTCTTATATTCTTAAGAATTTATAACTATATATGCTAGTAGCATAAATCTAGAGAAAAGGGCTTAGTCTAATAATGAATTTTGATCCCAAATTTTTCATTTGGTGAACGTATATTTTTTTGTATAAATTGCGTACCCGAATAATTGGTGAATCCATTTTTTAAGCAGTATTTTTCAACAAATTTAAAAATTGAGATACGAATTTTATTCGAATCTTTGGCGAATTCGAATTAACTAACTATGGTTTATTACATTAGGATTGCTATTTTGATGGTAGTATAGGAGGTTCACTTTTGCATCCTTTGTTAGGTTCATTTTAGGAAATTATTCTATTCTTCATGATCATGTAGAATTTTGAACTTTTTAGAACAAAAAATAGTTGGAGTTGGGCAAATATTTTTCTCTGTTTATTTGGAAAAACTTATTTGTTGGGAATTTTCTTTCTCAGTGCTTTTCTCACTTGTTTATGAATACTATTTCCCTAATAAAATGTCATTTATTACCAACCTAAAAAGGATCACTTGGAGTAAAAGAAAAGTATATACCTCTTTTAAATATATATACATATAAAGTATAGTGGGACTAAAATTTTTTAACCGGGTTATCATATTTTGGACAATAACAAGACCTAAAAAATTAAGAGAGTTGAGCAAGCTTATGGGTACTAGAGTAGTTTTATGCGTGGTTCCAGCGGAAGCCGAGCATCGCATGATCATATTATCTAAATAGCAGTTTTATTAAATAAGATATTCATGCATTCAAACAGAGTCTTTAACGTAGTACTTTCACAGTCTTCAACACGGACAAGAACCACTCGGTGGTGCAGACGTACAACGCGACGACGTACAAGCTCTGCGACTACAACGACGCGTCGGACGGCGACACGGTGGAGTGGTCGGCCGGCGAGCCGGAGTTCAGCAAGGCCGCGGTCACGGTGGCGGTCCCCCTCCTCAAGGAAGGCCCCACGTACTTCTTTTCGGGGGACTACGACGGCGAGCAGTGCGAGAACGGCCAGCAGCTCGCGATCAACGTCACGCACGGCCAGGGCCTGCCAGACAGCCTCAAGAACCCGTCCGACCAGTCGTCACCGGCCCCCGCCAGTCCTGACGACGAGAAAAGCGTTCCCGACACGGTGGTTCCGTCGAACTTCGACCATCCGACGACAACGACGAACGACACCGCCGTCGAGCCGACGTCGGATGCAGGGACCGTAGCCCGGAAGTTCTGTAGACTGAGTTTGGGTTCAGCTGTGCTTGTTTCTGTTCTGTGCTTTAGCATTTGAGTGTGACTCAATTCTCTGTTTCTGCTGTGTTCGTGTGTTGCTTTTATGATTTATTTATTTATTTATTTGTCAGAATAGTTGTATTCTGCATATACTGTCACTATGGAGCAATAGCAATAAGTTTATTGTTTTGTCTCAGCAAAATCTGCTTCTTTTTCAGCATCAGAATAAATATTTGCTCTGTCAACAGCACATTGGTTCATTTTCAGTTTGTAACTAAAATTGGAGAGATTATATGATTTTTGTGTTTTAAGAAAAGAACAATTATAGGACATACTTAACAAGCGTGATCGATCGATTGAGATCGACGGATCTCCTAATCTACCAATTGACCGACTTTCAGTAGTAAATTGAACCGAACCGTCGTATCAACACGACCAACTTACGGCAATTCATCGCATCTGGAGTCGCTGTCGAGGTGTGGTTTACTCTTATATGCTTTCAGAAGTGAAGAGCGAACTAGCAGGTGGTTTGAAATGTGAGAAGTTCGGAGGCGACTAAATTGATTCGAACCAGAGTGGCGAAATCTACGAACACTTGTTGAGAGGATATAAACATGACTCCATAATAAAATATATCATCAGAGAAAAAGATGAACATGGACATAGAAGCATACAAGAAAAACAGAAGGCCTTTTTATCAGGCACTAAAATTTGTAGCAATCAATTCACTCGAAGAAGTTCAGCTGATAAACTAAAGCTGACTATATGTCAGTACAGTAATGTGTCGAAGATTCGGGGATCATAAAAGGGAAAAGAATAACAAAACAGAAGTAGAATACAAGTTCATTTTACAAGATATACCAAATTTCAGAGATCTGCAGCTTCTGAATGTAGTAGAAACCATGAGACTGCAACTTTGTTTTATATATATATGTTTTTTTCCTTTCATTTTCTGCTTCCAGTTCAGAAAAACATCTAGGCCAAACTTGTTCTAATTATCTCTGTTCTCCAGTTAGAAAATGTACCACTAAACTGAACATTGAAGAAGCAATTCAAAAACGTACAAAATTTATCCGAACTATGGGCCATTTCGAATCGGCTACTGAACCATTCAAAATTTTGAATTTACTACCCAATCTTTCAATGTGTTTGATTTTAGTCGGTCAACGGCACTTTGGCTTCAAAATTTGAACTCATTCCTTTAATAAATTTATAATTGTGAGAATTGTATTAGTCATACTAATTAAATCTATAAATATAAATAACGCATTGAAATTTTAAAATCGAAGTGTTATTGGCTGTCTCAAATCAAACAAATAAAAAAATTGGGTAGTAAAATCAAGATTTTGAAAGGTTCGGTAGTCGATTCAAAATGGTCCATTTTTCATGTTAGTTGTATACGTTTTTACCTAAAAAATATGAAGTAAATGGTGTACCATATAATAAAAGATTCTGCTTATCTGAGTATTGAATTTGAATATCTAATTTAGACAAATGAGTAACATGTTAGCAAGAAAAAGCTACATATTCATTAATTCATTCGAGGTAAATGGTGTACCATATAATAAAAGATTCTACTTATCTGAGTATTGAATTTGAATATCTAATTTAGACAAATGAGTAACATGTTAGCAAGAAAAAGCTACATATTCACTAATTCATTCGAGGTAATATATATATATATATATATATATATATATAGAGTCCGGCTACTATACTATTATGAGTATGATGGCCCTCGTACTCATAAGTTGTTTTTGATGATAGAGCTTCCTAATCGACGATCCACACCATTAAACATTATCTAGCTCATTTAAAACATCTAGAAATCAAATTTTATAATTTTTTGATATCATTTACCTTACGATCAAAAGGTCACAAAATTAAAAATTTTTAACGGCCGGTATGGGATATTTGCTAGTTTAACGGTGTAAAAGAATCGAAATCGGTTGAATTTTTATAGAGAAATTTTATTCACTACATAGATAAGATCAATACTCCGATCTAAATGTGAAGGATCCGATCATACCATTTTTAATATGTCGTTCGATTTTGATCGTTCATTTATACCCGCTTGATGGACTTATTATGATTTGAAAAATTACGAAATTTTTTTCTAAAAGTTTGAAATATTCTAGATCATATTTAACGTGAGTGATCGTCGATTCGAAAGTTCCATTATTGAAAATAACTTATGAGTACGAAGGACCCAATACTCATAAGAGTATAGCAGCCCTACTATATACATATAGTAATATATATATAGAGAGAGAGAGAGAGAGAGAGAGAGAGAGAGAGAGAGGAACTACGGCTGAAATACTATAAATAGCACAAGCTATTGATACTATTAGATTTCCGGTCATTGGATAAAAATATACGGCTATGATATGTGGATCCCTAGGGTTGAGTTAGTTATTAGTTAAATAGTAAATATACAGGTAAAAAATTAATTAAGAGTTAAATCTAACGGCGGAAACTCGTTAGCACAACGCGCTTGGTGCTATCAATAGTATTCCAGCCGGACTTATATATTAATATATATATATATTATATATATATATATTAATATTATATATTATATATAGAATTAGGCTGAATACTATTAATAGTAAAACCTCCTTTTGCTATCAAGTTTTTAACCCTGTGCATGAAAATTGTAGGGTCAGGACGATATTAGTCGGTTAGAGTTGAGTGGTCCCCTAGGGTTTAGTGGTCCCCATTGGTTATAATATTTAATCCAATGGTTAGAAATAATGAAAGAGTTGATCCAAGGCTAAAAAACTCGGTAGCAACAATTAGGAATTTTACTACTAATAGTAGCCAGTCCAACTCTATATATATAATATATATATACATGATGAAGCTGCTATGCTTCTGGAAGCACGGAGCTTCGTGCTTCCAAGTCGTTTTTCATGTTGCGACTTTCGAATCGTCGATTGGCTCCGTTAAACTGATCTAGAGTATTTGAAGTACTAGAAAATAAATTATGCGATTTTTCGATATTATTTGCCTTAGTGAACGAAAGGGCTCAAAATCAACGGGCTGATAATAAAAATTTTACAAAATGTGATAATATGACATTAAAATTTTAGATCAAAGATATTGATTTGTTTTATATAGTATAAAAATTTCTATCAAAATTTCAAGTGATTTGGATATTTCTACACATTAAACTTGCAACGGCTCACTACGGGCCATTAAAATTAGTTGATTTTGAGCCCCTTCGATCACTAGGCAAATGATATCGAAAAATCAAAAATTTTTTCTAGGTACTTCAAATACTCTAGATAAGTTTAACGAAGCGATTGACGATTTGAAAATCGCAACATGGAAAACGACCTGGAAGCACAGAAGGCTCCATACTTCCAAAAGCATACTAGCCTCACACACACACACACACACCACACACACACACATATATATATATATATATTATATATATATATATATTATATATATATATATATATATATATTATATATATATAATATATATATATATTATATGGCTGGAATATTATGATAGCAAAAGTTTTTTTTGCTATCAAGTTTTGTAGGGTTGGATAATATTAGTCCCTTAGATTGAGTGGCCCACTAAGTTATAATAATTTAATCAAATGATTAAAAAATGAAAGGAATTGATCCAAAGCTAAAAACTTGATAGCAAAAAGGCTTTTGCTATCAATGTATTCTAGCCCAGAATACTATTGATAGCAAAAGACTCTCTTTGCTATCAAATTTTTAGCCTTTGGATCATTTATTTCCTCATTCTAATTCATTGGATTAAAATATTATAACCTAGTGGACCACTCAACTCTAAATGACTAATATCATCCTAACCTTAAATTTTTCATCAAAAGCTAAAAACTGATCACAAAAAAGGCTCTTTTGCTATAATAATATTCCAGCCCAACTCTCCACTCTCTCTCTCTCTCTTTATATATATTTATATATATATATAGTCGGCTATGCTGCTTGTAAAGCACCAATCACTTTGTGCTTGTAGGTTTTAACCGTTATAGATCAGTATCGTTGATATTTACATCCGTGTAAATTATACTATTCAACCATCCCCACTCAACCTCTAGGGGGCCCATATCATCCTAACACACTAATTTTTTAATCTAAGAGCTAAAAACTTACAAGCACCAATGTCTTGATACTTTAAAGCATTAGAAGCCAGTCTAATTATTATAATATAATATATATATATATAATATATATATATATATATATATATATATATACTATATCATACATATATATATTCTAAACAAGCAAAATCAGGAAGGAAAAAAACTAATAAATGAAAACATTGTTGCTCTTATCGGGAAGCACGACACCGGCACTGCTCTCGGAGGGAGGGATGATCATGTCCGCCAGCAACCGCTCCGAGTCCGTGTCGTGCCGGGCCGGAGTGCAGGTCAGCTGTGTGTGGGCCCTGGCCCGGCTACAGGCTGTAGGCCGCGCTGCTCTGCCTGGCCAGATGGCCTGCCTTCCATTTCTTTGCCGACGTTTGCATTTCAAAAAAGATAAACTTCAATTTGCCCTCCATGATAAAGTGTGTTTCTGACTTTGTTTTCTCATTGTTCGAAAAGTTTTTTTTTTTTTTAGAGAAAGGTAGTACGCTACCTGCTTCATTCAATAGGATAAGTGAACTAAGCTTACAAGGTGGAAGCAGCTAAGGCTTCCTTGGCAAAAAGCGAACTCGGAGAACAGAGAAACAAAACAAAAGTGGCGAAAGAAGGAAGGAAGAAGTTATAAAAAAGAAAGTGGGGAAGAGGAAATTGGTTACATGAGTGAGCTCCAGTCACTAAACAGGGTTGAGGCTCTGTCCAAAGCTCTCTCGACGTTGGGGAGGCTAGAACGGAAAGTTGTGCTTAACCATCACATGGTACAGTGTATTTTGACCTTTGTTAGTTAATTCGCGAATTATTCGTGAATTATTGAAAATCCGAATTAAACGGTCCGTTTACGAATTTTTTCCAAAAAAAAAAAATTATTCGCGAATTTTTGAACCAACCAAATAATTCGCGAATTATTCCCGAATTATTGAAAATCTAAATAAAAACTTATAATTTTTATGTTTAAATATATATTATCTTATTTTTATATCTTATATTTTATATTTTATATCGAATCCCTTTTTTAAGCCGAATTTTTCAACGAATTTAAAAATTAGAAAACGAGTTTTATGTGAATTATATCCATACTGAATTTTTGCCGAATCCGAATTAACTAATTATGATTTTGACCGTATCATCTCGTGTTCAAAAAATTATACTTAATTATCCTGTAATTTTACTTTTTGATTTACTATAAGGATCTACTATTAAATAGGATAGTACCCTATTTGATGATAAATATTTTCGTTGAAATAAAAATACAATTATAGAATAATTAAGTGCAACTTTTTGAACTTCGGAATAGCTAAGTGACAATGGGCTATACCGCACTGCCGCACAAGGGGCGAATTGAAGTTTACACTTTCAAAAAAAATAGAAGTTTTAAAGTCTAGAATCTCGCATAATATCTCACTATAGATATTTGGTGGATTTTAAAATAAAGAGGCTACAAGCAGCTTTCGAGAAAGCAAAGAGGAACGCCATAAGGTTGTATTGATTGATCGGTATTCAAGAATGCAAAGTAAAGAGAACAGAACGAAAGTAAACTGTGAACAGAAAATAAAGAGTATTAAAAAGTGTCCTCAAAATTGGAGAGATATGTAGATGCGGATACAGGGCTCTATTAATTCCAAGTGAGATTTCGATAAAAATATGACCTAGTGATCCAGATTAAATAAGAAAAATAGTAGTCCAAAAGTACATAAACCAATTGACGGGAGAACCACACGACCACAAACAATTTCAAGACACTAAAGAGCCAGGAGTCACGCAGAGAGACCAACAGGACGTTATGAAGCTTCTACTGGAAGAATACTATAATGAGTGACATGGAAAAAGATAGACATGCAAAGTTTACCTCGATTCACCAATCCCGAAGAATTGGTTCACGACAGAAAAAGGACAGCGATAGAGGATAGAGGATAGCGATAAGAAGCAAAAAAGAGAGGAGGAGGAGGACGTCCCTTCCCCGACTAGTCGTGGTTGTCTGTAAAAAAAAAAAAAAAAAAAAAAAAAAANNNNCTCGTGTTCGGCTAGTTTAATAAACGAGCCGAACACGAGCCGACCCCAACTCGTTGGTGTTCGGCTCGTTTACACCCCTAGCTATACCGCACAAGGGGGCGAATTGAAGTTTACACTTTCAAAAAAAATAGAAGTTTTAAAGTCTAGAATCTCGCATAATATCTCACTATAGATATTTGGTGGATTTTAAAATAAAGAGGCTACAAGCAGCTTTCGAGAAAGCAAAGAGGAACACCATAAGGTCGTATTGATTGATCGGTATTCAAGAGTGCAAAGTAAAGAGAACAGAACGAAAGTAAACTGTGAACAGAAAATAAAGAGTATTAAAAAGTGTCCTCAAAATTGGAGAGATATGTAGATGCGGATGCAAGGGCTCTATTAATCCCAAGTGAGATTTCGATAGAAATATGACCTAGTGATCCAGATTAAATAAGAAAAATAGTAGTCCAAAAGTACAGAAACCAATTGACGGGAGAACCACACGACCACAAACAATTTCAAGACACTAAAGAGCCATGAGTCACGCAGAGAGACCAACAGGACGTTATGAAGCTTCTACTGGAAGAATACTATAACGAGTGGCATGGAAAAAGATAGACATGCAGAGTTTACCTCGATTCACCAGTCCCGAAGAATTGGTTCACGACAGAAAAAGGACAGCGACAGAGGATAGAGGATAGCGATAAGAAGCAAAAAAGAGAGGAGGAGGAGGACGTCTCTTCCCCGACTAGTCGTGGTTGTCTCTTAAAAAAAAAAAAAAAAAAAAAGGCAGGAGAGGGAAGAGAAGAGGAGGTGGAAGGTTCAAAAGGGAGAAAAAGGAAAGGTGGTTGGAGAGGGAAAAATTGTTCTACTTAAGAAAAGGAGTTGATTGCATAAACCATCCCTAACGTTTATATATCTTCTTTATTTAGTTCCTACTCTTTTATTTTTTTACACTTGGACCCTTAATTTTAAGAATTAATTATACTATTAGCCTCTAATACTTTTCATAATTTTCACTTAGTCCCTAACTTTTTCTCCCATAAGCATACGCATTGTATCAAATTTAATCTCATCATCCCCGATATCTTTCCATTTGCCTACAATCATCTTGACCTTACATATTATACCTACTATTTTTTTTTTAAGCATCCGGTATTCTTAACGTCAAGCCGGAGTACTGTCAAACTCTTTGAGAAATAAAAAATAATTAGTGCTGAAATTAACCGGAGGTTTCAGGACCATAATTGTTATTTATATGAGTAGGCAAGGTTTTATCGAAGTTGACTAGGCCTATAAAAAGTTAGGGATCTAATAGCAAAGCAAAAAATTAAGCCCTAATATCCCCGTCAACCTAACCAGGCAATGTAAGGTCCACTTCACACTTCGTGCTGATGAAACGGCTCTGATATCAAATGTAATGGCTTGGTACACTAACAATAATAACTCGTTGGATTCAAATCACTAGCCCAAAATACTTATACCCGATTATTATCATTAGGATCCATTGTCTCTTATTATTTTCACTCACAATCCTGTTCTCATTCAATGTGGGATTATTGAGGTGTCACACAAACACTTTACAAAGTTGAGAGGAAAAATAATCTAAATAACTTGTCTATTTTAATTAATCACAGACTAATATCAATTAGTTTGTCGCTAAAATTGCCAATCATCTCAGTTTTAAAAAGAGAAAATTAAAGATTGAAAATTTTAGCTAATAATTGGTCCTATATATATATATATATATAATCCTACTACTACATTATCAATAGCACCAAACACTTGTTACTATTAATTTTTTTCTCATTAGATCTATCATTTTGACCATTTTCATCCGTTAGATCATATTGTTTAACTAACCACCTACTCAACCCTAGGAGATCACTATCATCCTAACCGCATTTCCTTTCATCCAAGGGATGAAAACCTAATAGTATAATAGTCTAATTCATATATATATATATATATGAGTAGGCTGGTATGCTTTTGGAAGCACGGAGCCCTCTGTGCTTCCAAATTGTTTTCGATATTCGGACTTTCGAATCGACGATGGGCTCGTTAGAGTTGATCTACAGTATTTGAAGTATCTAGAAAATAAATTTTGTGATTTTTCGATATCATTTGCCTAGTGATCGAAGGGCTCAAAATCAACAATTTTAACGGCCGTGGTGAGCCGTTTGCAAGTTTAACAGTGTAGAAATATCCAAATCATATAAAATTTGATAGAAAATTCTTTATACCGTATAACAAGCATCAATAACTTTGATCGAAAATTTTAATGTTATATCATCATATTTTGTAAGATTTTTGTTTTCAGCCGTTGATTTGAGCACTTTGATCACTAGGCAAATGATATCGAAAATCGCAAAATTATTTTCTAAGGTACTTCAAATACTCTAGATCAAGTCTAACGGGACCAATCATCGATTCGAAAGTCCGAACATCGAAAACAACTTGAAAGCACGAAGCGCTCCGTGCTTCCAAAAATATACCAGACGCACTCACTTATATATATATATATATATATATATATATATATATATATATATTAGGAGCACGAAGGCCTCCATGTTCTTAAGCCATTTTCGATAATGCAGCTTCCAAATCGATAATCGGTTCTATTAAATTTGATTTAGTGTATTTGAAGTATTTAGAAAATAAATTTTGTAATTTTTCGATATCATTGACCTAGCGATCGAAAGAGTTTAAAATCAACGCCTGAAAATAAAAATCTCATGAAAAGTGGAGATATAGTATTAAAATTTTTCATCAGAGATATTGATCTTACAGTAAATAGTATAAAAAATTTTCTATCAAATTTTTTTTTGATTTGAATACTTTTACACCGTTAAACTTGCAAACGATATATACTAACCATTAAAAATTATTGATTTTGAATTCTTTCGATGATAGAGTAGGTCTTGTGTGCTATTAGGAGTACGGAGGCCTCCATGCTCTTAAGCCATTTTCAATGATGGAGCTTTCGAATCGACAATCAGTTCCGTTAGACTTAATCTAGCATATTTGAAATATCTAGAAAATAAATTTTATGGTTTTTTAATATTATTTACCTAGAGATCGAAATGGTTTAAAATCAACGGCTTAAAATAAAATTCTCACAAAAAGTGGTAATATAATACTAAAATTTTTAATAGAAGATATTTATTTTCCAGTAAATAGTATAAAAAATTTTCTATCCAAATTTCATCTGATTTGAATACTTCTACATTATTAAACTTGCAAATAATAAATATCAATTATTAAAAATTGTTGATTTTGAACCCTTTCGATTGCTGGGTAAATGATAGCGAAAGATCGTAAAATTTATTTTTTTAAATATTTCAAATATGTTAGATCAAGTCTAAAAGAGCCGATCATCGATTCGAAAACTGCATTATCGAAAACGGCTTAAGGCCACAGAGGTCTCCGTGCTCCTAGTAGCACACAAGTCCTACTATATATAGTATAATTTAACTTTTTAATTACTTAGTAAATTATTTTAGTTCGATAACTAGTAAAAAAAATAATTAGATTAATAGAAATATTAATGATTGATCAATATAAATATTAGTTTATGGATAAAAATATTAAATTAGTAATAATTTATTAGCTAATTAATAGTAAATAATAAATAAATTTATTACTTTATTATTTAAGCAATAAATGATAATTTAAATATATTAATTAGATTAATTAACAATTTAATTTCATAATTAAAATTAAATTTAGACTTTAATTAATTATGTTTTTACTTGGAAACAAGCTTGTTCCAGAAAAAATGGTGGAACAGTAGTTCCAGTTCTATACCGGATTATATTAATTTATTCCAGAGATTCGAAAATTACTATTCTCTGATATCAAACACAGCGTTTGGGAGCAAAAACTTATTTTCCAACCAAACGCACCCTTTGTGTTTAGCTGGATTAGCAGTAGAATATTTATATTTTTATATTATTTTTTTTGAGTGATTATTAATTAAATAAATTTTTAAAAAATAATTTAACAATTAAATTAATTTAAATAAAAATAATTTAAGTTGCTATATATGCGACACAAATATTATAAGAGTTTATTAATAATTAAATTATTTTATAAAAGCATATGTGAGAAAGATTAGAGAAAAAAAGCTATTAAAATAATTTAAATAAACTAATAAAATAATAGAAAAATGGAATAGTAGAGAAGGTATTGCTCTGTACACCGGTATGTCTAAATACATCTTACAAATCATATTCATAAAAGTTTGTTATAAAAATTTAAACTTTATAAATTTTTATATGTAGATCTTTATTTGGTATAAATCCCATCTATCGATCGAATTAGATTTTAATTTTATAATATTAGTTTTTAAAAAAGTTGTTTCAATACATTAAATATACGAATAGACCTAGGTGCAAGTAATAATTTAAAATTTGAATGGTGGAGGAGAAGTTTCTTGTGTCGCGTTTGTAAATAAATCTTGTACATTACATTTCTAAACTTTTATTATAAAAATTTAAATTCTCTAGTTTTTTATACACGAACTTTTTATATGGTTTAGTAGCGTCTATTAGAGTAAACACTAATTTTATAATATTAATTATTAAAAAAATAGGTTCAGAGATTGTAATTTATTAGTAGACTGAGTGTGGTAAATTTTTTTTTTTTTTATTATTGTTGAAGTACAGGATTGGGGGACACGTGGCTCTCCCAATTCTCCCAACTAGCTCTTCTTTAATGTCATGTAATAATGTAATAATAAAAAATAAATAACAATTTCTACTTCAAAAATCACTTCTATATGTTTGAAGGTTCTTTATTGGCTAAAATATAAAAAAATTCCTTACAAATATTTAATTTTGCATTTTATTCCTCTCTCTTTTAGAAATCTTTATTTTGCCTCTTTAAAATTTAAAATTGTAGCACTTAATCCAACACTATTATTATTCCTTTAATATTTTGTACATAAATTGTAGGATAAATTTCAAATATCACTTTAGTACCTTATGGTTTAAAGTGTATCAATTTAGTACCCTATGGTTTCTTTTTTTTTTCGTCAATCTCTCCGTTAACTTTTTGTCCAATCATATAAAAAAAACTTCAGATATCTCACCTATAGTTTATCGAATATTCACTTTAGTATAATTTAGTTTTAACTTTATTACTGATTTAACGAAAAATATTAGTAGAGAAAATAATAAAAAAGAGAAAAATAAAATCACAGGGTACGAAAGTGATACATTTTAAACCGCAGGGTACTAAAGTGAGAAAATGTGAGACCATAGAAATGGTATTTAAAGTTTTTCCTAAATTGCATAAAATAACTGAGTAACTCACTAAAATATTTATTATACTATTAGAAAGATCGCAATACATAAGAATTTTTTATTTTCACTCAAATTAGATAACTGCACGAAAGAAATCTTTCATTTTTAACTAATTAACTTTTTTTTTTCCGACATTTCTAAGATAAAATGAGTACATAAGTGAGCAATGCTACATATACATTCTATTTGAGGTGTATATCCTACATCTCATTCATCCAATGGATAATGTGTTTTCACCGATCATTTGATGTGACTAATAGTTAAGACCCTACTTATTAGATGAGTGAGGTGTAATTTGTACACCCCGGATGCGGTGTAAAAATTGATATTTACAAAGGGATTTTCTACATTTTAACCTTCTTTATTTTTAACACATTAAATCAGCTCTTTTTTTTTAATTTATTTTTCATCAAATAGGAATTGATATAATCTGTCAAATGCAGTAGTACTAGGAGTTATTGCAAATTCAGGTGTGAATTGAAGCAATCATCCAATCTCAGGCTCTTCTCTGTTTCCATCTCTGCAGCAGGACACAATTGACAGCCTGCATTTACTGCATCAGGTTTTTGGTCAAGTTTATGTTCTGTACCCCCAAAACAATCTCCAAAATATATTTGAATTCCACATTTTATGAGCTGCAGAATAAAACATAATCTGAGTGCTTATTTGATCTGAAGAAACTATTAACTTCTATGTAAGCAGATAATAGGATAATGTCATCTATAGTTGTCAATGTTTATAGAGTGCAAAGAGCGCTAGGCACACTTCTGAGTGTAGAATCTGAACGGTAAAAATTATGTTATTAAGAGAGAGGTTTATGTAAAGTACGGATCGCGAAGGTATTAGTCGCTTCAACTCAAATTATGCTCCCATCTATTTCTGAGAATGGACAAAGTATTATTGCACAAACAATGTATACTTCTGTAAGTATTGCAAGCACATATAAAGGTCCCCTTTCCCCACCGCAGAATATAGTGTTGTAAGATTTGTTGCTATTGAAGTACTAGTATTAAAGAAAACACTGAATCAAGATATCCTCAACAACTTTCTTTTATGACAGAATCAAAATAGCAAAATGATTCAGCTTTCGAATCTCATGTCGATTTTCCTCTACACCGAAAGGCTTTAAATTATAATTTTTTTTTATCAGACACTCTACTAAAGACTACTATTACTGAACAAAATATTGGCAGTAGATGCAAAAGCAAACTCCTGGTAAAGTCCCTTTAAATTTTCACTACCTTTAATATTTTTATTAATATTAAAGGATAATAACCCCTGAACTTAACTTTATAAAGTCTTAAAACACAGCAAAACTTATTCTGGTGCTTGAAAAAGGTGTTTAGGGGGCCAAGCTGTAGAGTTCAAAGCCTATTTGTACAGTTTTCCCTAGCATTCATGTGAGATTTATTAAAGTTCAAACATCTTGATTAACAAATGAAGAAGCTTAGCATTAGAGTCTTATTAAAGTGGAGAGTTAAGAGTTAGGCACAAGCAATTAATTAATTAATATATTCTTTGCTTTTTCTCTCTAGTGTCTTGTGCTTGCTCCAAAAGTCAAAAAATAGGCTCTAAATTCAGAACCCAGAGAAGGTTCCAATAACACACTCTCTCTCTCTCTCTCTCTCTCTCTTCTTCTTTTCTCTCTCTCTCTCTCTCTCTCTCTCTCTCTCATATTTAATTTGAGCATTGCACCACAACCCATGCATTTTGACTCTTAATTCCAACCTTGACCAAATACACACACTTTATCTCCAGAATTTAATGCCTCCCAAAGTCCAAAGCAAAGAAACCCTGCAACAAAAAATAAAATAAAATAATTCCACTCTTGTTTTTTTTTTTAGGGTTTCTAAAAGAGCAATGTAAGGAGACCCCTCAACTCTATGTCATTTTGAAATAGGCCTATTTAGAGATGTTATCAAAATCAAAACCAATATTTTGTTGGCTATTTTGCCAATTCAGCAAAATTATCATTGCATTTTAAAACTTCAGTTAATTTGATATAAACTCACTTAAACAAGAATATATAGTTGAAAATTAAAAAAGTCTTAATAAAAAAAAGGGGGATAAAAGTGCACCAATTCTGTTAAAAATCTTATGACTACATTCAAGATCAGATAGTAAAATCAAAGTTCAGATATTTTACGGCGCACTGTATTTTTACCAAAACTTTTTAAAAAAATAGGGGGAAATTCTAAAATAGAATATAAGTGAGGGGGTCTCCACACATTTTTACGTACTAGGGTTTAATGCCCCCCATCATGCATCTTCACCAAACACACTCTCTCACAAACAAAATACATGTACCATAAAACCAAAAAGAAGCACCACCAAGTTGGAATTTGGAGTTCTTAGAGTTATGGGTCTTATAATAAGGAATCAAAAGGATCTTACTAGGTTTCTTATCATCATCATCATCATCATCATCATGTTGGTGCTTCTACACCTGGAGACATGCACCTGTCACAATGCTAAGAAGAAGGGCTTTGAGAAATTGGGAGGTGGGTTTTGTGGTTCTTCTACTAAGCTCAACAATGGTGGGTTGAGGAGAGAACAAGGAGCAGAAGAAGAAGAAGAAGATAACAAAGTTGGTGGAGTTGGTTTTGATGAGGAGAAGAGAAGAGTCTACACTGGCCCTAATCCACTTCACAACAGATGAGATTTGTTTCCTCTTTTCTTTTTTCTTTTTTTTGATTTATAATTTTGATCTTTCTTCTTTAGTGGTTAATATTTTATAAGTTCTTAGATTTGATGTTGCTGGGCATTGTATATTGGATGCATTTTATGATTCTTGCATGTGGTTTAGTTAAGTAAGTTTACATATGTAATTAATTAACCCATCTAATTAATTTAGAAGAATTTTTTTAAAAAAAAAGATATGGAGAAAATTATCCAGCAATAACTTATGTGCTATATGAGAATTTTTTCTTTTAATATTGTGATTTGTAAGATGGAAGTTTGGTTTTAGTTTTTTGAAAAAACCCTTTTTGGATATTTGATCATACTAAAAAAAATTTTAAAAAATTATGATTGTAAGAAAAAATTGTAGGAAAAAAAATATATATATAACATCCACCGAAATATTCAAAAAAAAAAATTGATCACAAAGGTAAATTATATCGAATAGAACAATCGATAGAAAACATTTTTTTTGTCAAAAATCCGTCCCATCATGCCCCGTCATGAACGGAGCAATAAGTGAGGAAAAAAATTAAGATAAAAATTAATCCATCCTGAATCTGTCGCACAGAACGTTTGCATTCCTAAAGCGATAAAATATCCTCCGCCCTCCCTTTCTCTCTTTCTCATTCTCTTTTCTTTCAAAAGGGGTCATGAAGCACCCAAGATTGTACTTGAAAGATTGTTAGTATAAAATGATTAAATTAGGCCAAAATAAAAAAATGAAGCAATTTGAGCAACATGAAAGGATGAGTAGTAACCCTAAGGGTGCGTTTGGTTCGAGTTATCCTAGCAGGATTACAGGCAATCCTGCCAGGATAATTGTGTTTGGTTAATCCGCTATGTAATCTAGTCGTTAATGTAGCATTACAAATCGAGCAGGATTACATCGAAAATATTAACGGGAGGGGGGTCGTGTATCTTGCATTACTGAAACCCGTTAATAATACATATTATGTAAAATGACAATTTTACCCTCCAACAACCCCAAATCTAATTAACAGCATTATTTTTATCTCTCTCTCTCTCCTTCCTCCCTCTCTTTCGCACGCCGCTTTCTCTCGCTCTCTCTCTCTCTCTCTCTCTCTCTCTCTCTCTCTCTCTCTCTCTCTCTCGCACGAACACCTATCATCTTCTATTGCGTCGTCCTCCCAAGTAATCATCACAATCTCCTTCCCTCCGTTCGTCATTTTCGCAAAAAATAATATTCAAATGACCACAACAAGGGCAATTTTGAAAAAAATTATACTTTTATGTCAGGATTATTAAATTTTATAAACTGAACCAAACGTATTAATGCTATAAACACTGTAATCTAGTATTACATTACTGTATTAAACCAAACGCGCTAATGCAGCATCAGTAGTAATCTCACGCCGAAATCCAAGATACCTGGATATGTCAGGATTATTAAATTTTATAAACTGAACCAAACGTATTAATGCTATAAACACTGTAATCTAGTATTACATTACTGTATTAAACCAAACGCGCTAATGCAGCATCAGTAGTAATCTCACGCCGAAATCCAAGATACCTGGATATGTTAAGATACTTTGTAATATTACATAACTCGAACCAAACGGGCCCTAAAGAATACTTTTAAAAACTGCTATCAAACTATATAAACGTACTGAACTACAAATATTCAAAATATTTAGTCACTAACTATGCTCTAGGGGACATTTTAAAATAGCCATAATAACATACAAATTTACTGGTATTGAATGCGATCTAACGCTATTGGGCCAAAAGAGACCGGAGTCGATGTACTTTTTGTCTTTCTGTAGAACTGTAAAAATTATCACTTAACTAGTACGATCGACATCACATTATCACTTATGGAGAAAAAATGAAATATTTTTGCATTATAACTTTTCAAAATAGCATTTAATTCGACTATCAAACTATATAAACGTACTGAATTATAAATATTCAAACTATGTAGTTATTAACTATAATTTAGGGGACATTTTAAAATAGCCATAATAATGTCCAATTTAATTACTAAGTGCCGGTATTGAATGCGATCTAACGCTATTGGGTCAAAAGAGACCGGAGTCCATGTACTTTTTGTTTTTTCTGTAGAACTGTAAAAATTATCACTTAACTTGTAGGATCGACACCACATTATCACTTACGGAGAAAAAAGAGAATATATTTGCAGGAAATATTTTTGTATTGCAACTTCTCACATCCTCAATCTCAAAAGAGAAAAGTAACATCCTAATAATTCCATATCGGATAAAGAAATAAGAGATCACGAATCCTAATAATAATAACTGGACTTAAATATTTATTGCCGGTTGTTTCGTCTCAGTAAGTTAATATTGCTAAAAGGTCGGATCTTTAAATTTGGTATTAGAGACAGTTCACGAGCCAAAAGTGTGAGATAGGTTTCACATCACTTGTCCCATATCGGATGAAAATATAAGAGATTTAATTACTTGTCTCCTATCGGATGAAAATATAAGATATTATGGAGCTTAATAATAATAATAATAATTGGGATTAAATATTTTGGATAAATGATTTGGACCCAACGATTATTATTAACAGCGGTCTAATCGTTAAGAAACCTACTGCAAAATTTTAGATAAAAGTCCATCAAAAAATGTTGCCTGATGAGCTATTAATGCATAACCATACACAACTTTTAATTTATTTTATTTCATTTTATTTGCAGAGGAAAGATACACAATTGAAAAATATCATCCATATAACTATTTATAAATGTGTAAAATTTATACCTCAGCTATTTTAGGGTTCAAAAAACTCTTTAATTAGATTTTTAGATTTAAAAAAAAATAATAATAAGACTAGTGCGGAAATAATTGCCTTTGGTTGAATTTGGTCGGGGCTACAAGATAAAATTGAATCAAAATTGATCTATTTTAATTTCAAAAAAAATCAAAACCAAAACCACACCAATGTTGTGGAAAATCAAATCGAGCCAAATCACAATTTTTTTTTTTTTGTTTCGATTTGATTTGTCGGTTAGAACATTTATATTTTAAAATTAATTTAGTTTGTACAACCTATCGGTTAATTATTTTTTTATTTGATTTATCCAATCGATTTTTGGGATTAACATGGTTTATCAAGTAGTAGCTTTGTGATAAATAATTANTACTAATATTTAAAATCTAACTGTTTATTTTTTGAGGATATGATTGACTTTTAAATATTAGTAACTAATCAAATACCAAATTAATAGTTTCCAATACTTTGTTTCCTTATTTAATTTAGTTACTTACCAAATTAGATAGTAGCTAATTTTACAAGTAACTAACCCCAAAATTAAAATTTAACTTGAATTTTAAATTTATATTTATTATAGTATAAATTAAATTTTAAATGAGTAACAAATTTTAAATTCAAATTGTTAATTCAATATTAAAGTAATATAAAGTTCAAAAATATTAATCTATTTTAAATTCGAGTTTAAATTACATTGTACTTATAAACCCAACTTTTATTTTTTATTTAAATAAAAAGTTTCTATTTCTGAAAATAAAATTTAAATTATTAATTCAATATTGAGACAGCATTAAAGCTCAAAAATATTAATCTAATTTAAATTTTAAATTTGGATCTAATTTGAATCTCGATGGCTCTATTAGCTCTATTATTTTGACTTTTTAGATTTGAATTATTCCTGTTATATTAGTTAAATGTTATTTAATTTAATAACTCCATTGATTGTCAGTTGTTCTAATCCATTTTTCTTAAAATTATTAAATTTGATAAAAAAATATATATAAATTCAATAAAATCTCCTTTTTAACAGTACTCCTTTGTTTTAAAAATTAAAAGTAAGGGCTCTTTCCAAACGAATTTGAAAGTTGAGGGTGCTCTTTCTTAATTCCTTATAGTTGAAGGGGTCATTGGAAAATAGTAATGCTTGACTCAATCTCATAAATGGCAAAAGTCCAAAATTACCCTCACGAATATAGCATGAAGTGAATTTTTTAATGACCAAAAAACCCTTAATAGAGGTATCGGTTAACCGGTACCGGAGAACAAATAGCCGGTCACTGGCTTTGCCTCACTGAATCATAACCGTTCACTGTAGTAAATTAATGGACAGGATTAAAGTAGTGTATAGGAAATGGCTCTATAAATATAAAAAAACTATGTTATACTTTTATACAAATGAACATAAATAAATATAAAACAATATACGCTTTTGGTTTCTTGGTTTGAGTTGGTTTTTTTTTTTTCATCAATACAAAACCAAAATCAAAACCAAAATAAAACTTCTGATTTGAGAAGTTCTTGAATCAAAACCAAACTATTTACAGCTGAATCTAAAACAAATCAAATCAAAAATATCATTTCGATCGTAGACTTAGCATTTCTCTAACCGTACAACATACTTATCTATTCTTTACATGCACTATAAGTTCAATTAACAATAATTGGTTCTTATCGACCGCCTCTAGAGCAAGTGGCAAAGGGATTGGTGGTTGGTACCCGAGACCCAAGTTCGAATCCTAATTGATTCATATTTTCAGCTAAGTTTATTTCTAAATGAAATAAACGAAGCGGGTAGCGTGTACCTACCTATCTCTCAAAAAAAAATAATGGGTCTCGGATACCAACTACCAAGCCCTTTGCCACTTGGTTCTTTAGTTTTTAATACAATTTTAGAGATGCAGATGGATCTAAGTCGACGGATTTTCTTTCCCTATCTGTTTTCGAATGAGTCGGTAAGCGAGAGTGAAAAATAAAGAAAAATATATATAATTTGCTTCGAATCTATCCAAATATGCTAAAAAAATGAAGCAAAATGTTGGCTTAAAAAAATCAGCATAATATTATGTAATCAGAGATCAGGGTGGGCCGAGTAAGGATGTCAATGGGTATGGATACCCGAAATATTATCAGAATTCGAACCCGAATAGAACGGGTTTATTTGAGCTAAACAGATATGATTTGGTTATGGGTATAGAAAATAAAAACCCGAATATGGATACGAGTATGGATTTTATATTTACCCGACCCGACCCGAACCCGAATCCGAACCCGAACCCGAATCTGAACCCGAATATGAATAAATTATATATATGTAAACTTTATACAATATATAAAATATTTAATAATTTTTATCCATTAGATATTCATCCAACGGTATACAATAGACACTTTATCTTTCAAAATCCAGATATTGATATTGTATGGCATGTTTAATGTTGTATTTGATTGTATTTTGAAAATTTTAATTTTACTATAATATATTTTAAAATATGGTAAAGAGAAACCATTATTTCGGGTTCGGATTTTTGGGTTCGGTTTTGGGTTTCGAATTTTTGGTCAAGATCGGATATGGATATGGATTTTTAAAACCCGCCGGGTTTGGACCCGGGTTCGTGTTTCAATTTGGTTTTCGGGTTCGGGTTTGGGTTTTTGAAAACTCGACCCGTTGACATCCCTAAGGCCGAGTCACATTCGAAATGACAGAAGGTCGGGGTTGAGCCGAGATATGTTCAAAGTGATGAAAGCCTAGATGGAACGAGTCACAATCAAAACTCATGGGCACTATAACTTTACGCTTAAGTGAAATAGTTGCATTCTTTTAATAGCTTAAATTCTTGGGATTAATGGTTAGCCCCAGGAATCCGACAAGTGGTATCAAAAAATAAAGGTCACGAGTTCAATTTTTGCATGCTGTGAATTTGATTTTTACGTGCTGTGAATTTGTGGAAATTATTAGCTTAGCTTAAAGGAGTCGGCATCCTATTCTATTGCATTTCGGAATGGGAAGAGCCCTTTTTTCTCTTGGTACACACAAATTTGCCCACAATTTTTCAAAAATCAGCTCTTGTCACGACCCGCTTTGAAATGTAGCAGTAATTAGGGACAAAAATAGAAAAATTACAACTTGTTCTGATCACTGGATCTTCTTTTTTTTTTTCTTTTTTTTTTTTTAACATCCTTTGATACAACATGTTGTAGGGTTTTCCAACTAAATAGATCTACGAATAGGTCCACTCCAATTTTAAATGGCACATGTGCCTCATAAATCTATTTAATCATAAAATTAGCTAGTTGGACGATAATATCATCTTTATGATCTATCACTATAAGCCTATCAACTATCTTTAGTGGCCGTTCGGTTTAGGGATGTCAATGAGTATGGATATCCGAAATTTTATCCAAACCCGAACCCGAATGAAACGGATATATCCGATGGGTATGGATATGGATTTGGATATGGATATAAAAAATAAAAACCTGACGGATATGGATTCAGAGATGGATTTTGATTGTACCCGATCCGAACCCGAACCCGAATTTATTTTGTATTATATATAATATATATGTAAAAATTTGATGTTATATTTGAATTTGTATTTTAAAAATTTAAATTTAATATAATATATTTTGAAATATTGAAAAAAAAATAATTGTTTCAGGTTCAAATTTTCGGGTTCGGGTTTGGGTTCGGGTTTCGGATTTTTGGTCGGGTTCGGATTTGGATATGGATTTTTAAAATCCGTCGGGTTCGGGTTCGGGTTCGGGTCTCGGGTTTGGAGTCGGGTTTGGGTTCGGGTTTTTAAAAATCCGCTCCGAATCCGATCCGTTGACATCTCTAGTTCGGTTCATGCTATATAACAGCACTAGTTATTTCAGCATAATTAGATTTCAGGCTGTTTGGTTCGTGCTATATGATAGTACTAGTTATTTCAGCATAATTAGATATTTGAAATCTGTGAAGCAGATTAATACAAATGTTGAATAACTATATTTGGTTTAGTGCAGTAATATAATGTCGGATTGTCATAAAATTACTCTGTTTCGTTCATCTTATATGTATTAGTAATCTTGACTGTAAAGTTTATATAATTCCAAAAAAAATCCTTACATACATATTTATTTGAAATTCAAATATATAATTTTGAAATAAATTTAAATTCAAATTTTAAATTTAAATTAAATATTGGTTCAAATTTTCAATTGAAATCATGATTTTAAGTCTAAATTTTAAAATAAAATTTTATTTTTGAGTTCAAATTTCAAAGTCAAATTTAAGAATTGAACTTAAATTTTAAATTTAAGTTCAGATTTTAAATTTAAATTTGAAAATCAAACTTAGATTTTTTTAATTTGAAGTTCAAATTTAAATTTTGATTTTAAATTCAAACTTCATATTCAAAGTCTGATTTTGGTTTCAAATTTAAATATAAATTTAGTTTTTGAATTCAAATTTTGATTTCAAATTCAAATTTAAATTTTGAATAGTCAAAATTTTAAAGTAAATTTCATTCAAGTTTTAAATTTAGATTTAGAATTTAAACTCAGACTTCAGTTTGAGTTCAGATTTTAATCCAACTCTTAGTTTCAAATTTAGATTTGGAGTTCAAATTTTTAATGTGAATCAGAATTTTAATTCAAATTTAGAATTTGAACTCATATTTCAAGTTAAATTAAAATAAAATTTACATTCAAATTCAAATTCATATTTGAATACAAAATTCAAATTTAAATTTAAATTTCAAATTCAAACTTAAGTAATTCAACTAATGTGAAATTTTGAACTTTATTTCAAATTTAAATTTGAGGCAAGTAGCGGTGGAGAAGGATAACTTTTAAATTTTGCATAAGTTGCAGCATAACATGTAATCAGTAATGCAAGATACCCATCTTTTTATTGTTTTACTAGTAATATTTTACGGTACCTTACAAACTAATATACATGACATTGTTTAATTGGTGGAAATGTGCGAACCATGAAATGGTTTTTTGAAAGTATGGTAGATAATTTTAATATTGAAATCCATCAATTGAGTTGTATGGTTTGTAAAATATTATAAATTTGCTTGTAAACAAAGTATTTTTCAATTTTTAAAGATCCCTGTAGGATTCTCTGTAATATAATATAAACTTGGCCTTCTTTTGCACCATGTGTTGTTTTCTTCTTCTTTTTTTTTGATAAAAATTTTCTGCGATAGTGTACGCTCAGAGATCCAACAGATTGCTTGTAATCTATACATTACTTCGGATTTATTTGTTGAGAAACTATGAAAACTTAGTAACAACTTTTTTTTCTTTTAAACTAAATTTTGAATTGGTATTTACCAAGAATAAGATTTTGTTTTGTTTTTTTTTTTATTTTTTTATTTGTTTGTTTGGTTGTTTACTTGTTTTTGGTTGTTGTTGTTGGTGTTTGTGCTGGAACTTGGAGTGGGTCTCCCAAGATGAAGCAAAAAAGTTTTTATTTTTGTTTATTTATTTATTTTATGGTTTCTGAGGACTATGAAAAAGCCTATGGCTATATGCTATGGCTATATGAATGCATTACACTTGGCTTTTGTGAATGGCCTTATCTATGTAAAAGCTCACACATTGTCCAAGGTGATCATCCCATGTATATGCATTTGATTGCTTTAATTTCCCTTTCATTTTTGCTTTTTGTAAAAGAGTGCTGCTATAAGATTACCCTACAATATTATTAATAATATGATAATATATTATTATATTTATAATAATAATATTGTAAATAATTCATCATTCATATAAATTGAAAAAAAAAAAAAACAACAACAAGATTAAACGAAGCCTAAGATTTTATATATTATATATATCTCAAAATTGATAACTTGAATAGCTGACGTGGTGATATATTTGTAAGTTTACCAATTTAAAAGAATGAATTTATATTCAATAAAATTTTTATAGAAAATTTCGTTCACTATTTAATGAAAGATCAATATCTTTGATCTGAAATTTAAATCTTTTATTATTATTTTTTAAAATTTTTATTTTTAGCCTTTTATGTTGAAACTATTCGGTTTAAGGGTAAATAATATAAACAAATTATAAAAATTGGTTTCAATATAGTTTTAGTAGTGTAGCTCATATTTAATTGAGTCAATCATCGATTCGAATATCTCATCATCGAAAACAACATAATAGCAATGAGGCCTCCGTACTACTGATAGTATTCTAGCCTAATTCAAATATATACAAAGAGAGAGAGAAAGAGAGAGTTGTAGAGAATGCTTATAATAATACCAACTTATTAATGCTTTTTAGTTTTTGGCCCTTGGATTAAGGGGTCGTTGGATTACCATGATAGTGGTCCAGTTAAGTTTAGAAGTAGTGAAATAATATAATTTAAGAAATATAAATGACAAAAGAGTATGTACACAGTAGTTACGGATTTTTGATATCACAACAGCTTCATGTGTGAGTTGCTACTTTCCATGAAATTTGATTTCTAGATATTTTCAATATTCTGGATCAAGCTTAATGATGTCGATCATCGATTCGAAAACTTCATCATCGAAAATAAATTTGTAACAACAGAGCGCATTTACGACTAATAGTATTCAAGCTCAACTCTCTTCTCTCCTTCTCTCTCTCTATATATATATAGAAAGAGAGAGAGTAGGGCTACTATACTCTTATGAGTATAGAGCTCTTCGTGTTCATAAGTTGTTTTCGATAATTGAACTTCCGAATCGACGATCCACTTCGTTAAATGTGTTCTAAAGTATTTGAAACTTTCAGAAAATAAATTTCGTAATTTTTTTTGAAATCATAATAAAATCCATTAAGTGGGCATAAAATGAACAGTCAAAATCGAATAACATCCTAAAAATCGATAATTGGATCCTTCAATTTAAGATCAGAGTTATTGATCTTTATTTAGATAGTGAATAGAATTTTCGATAAAAAATTTAACTAATTCTGAGTCTTTTACACCGTTAAACTAGCAAGTATTCCATACCAACTGTTAAAAATTATCAATTTTGAGATTTTTTAATCAAAAGGTAAATGATGTCAAAAATTATAAAATTTAATTTTTTAAAAGTTTTAAATGCTCTAAATAACGTTTAACGGTATGGATCGTCAATTTGGAAGTTTTATTATTAAAAACAACTTATGAGTAAGAAGGCGATCGTACTCATAAGAGTATAGTAGCCGGACTCTCTCTCTCTCTCTTTCACTTTCTCTCTTTATATATATATATATATATATATANAGGTACTAAAATAAAAAAGTGTGAAACCACGGGGTTTTTTTGAAGTTTTCCCTAATAATAATAATGATTCAGGGGTAAAAATGTAATTACACTTCAGTTAGCCGGAATCGTATTCCTACGTTCTCCACGCAGAGGTTAACAAGGAAACCTCCCCAACAGGTCACGTATCAAAGCACAACTTAGCCTCTTAAAAAGGAAGAAACTATTCACTGCACCGGGTGTATAAGCACATCTCATACGCCACACCTAATAAATTTTATGAGGAAAATGTGTTTTATGTATAAAAAAATTTATAAATTTTAGACACGAATACTTCCTAAATTGGATAATGTCCCATTATAAACTTAGCTTTATAAATATTATATGGTAAATTATATAACATCTATCAAATTAAATTTTAATTTAAGGTGTAAATTATTAAAATCTATGTATTATGACGCGGTTACATGTCGCGCATGTCCGTGTCGGACACATCTTTGTTCGTGCTAGACTCGTATTTGACGCAAACCCACCATGGATGTGCGTTCATGGCGCATTCCTATGAAATTTTTTTATTTCACTTTTTTTATGCATATATATATATATATATATATATATATATATATATATATATTAGGGCTATTATACTCTTATGAGTATACACCTTTTTGTACTTATAAGTTTTTGACAATTGGATGAAGAGATGTGCAGTTAGGATGATAGAGGTCCCCGATTAGAATGATAGTGGTCCCCTAGAGTTAAGTGGGTGGTAAGTTGAATAGTATGATCTAATGGGTGAAAATGGTCAAAGGGATAGATTTAACAGTCGAAAATTTATGAGTGCATAGAGATCTATGCTTATAAGAATATATAGTCAAACTCTCTCTCCCTCTCTCTCTCTATATATATATATATACATATATTAGGAGTAGGACTATTGTGCTATTAGGAGTATAGTAGTCCTTACGCTCCTACCTTTCTAACCATCTATCAATTTCGATGGATGGTTAGGATGAGAGAGAGAAAAAAAATTCGGGTGCAGTTGAGTGTCTTATTTTTTCTCATCTTTGAATTTGTATCCATTTTTTCTTCTCTCTCTCATCTTAACCACCAATCAAAATTGATGTATGATTAGAAAGTTAAGAGCACAAGAATTACCCGTGATCCTAATAGCACAATAGCCCTACTCTATATATTAGTTATGGCATTGCATTTAGCTTCAAGCATGAGTAGCTGCACCACATTCTCTCTCTCTCTCTCTCTCTCCCTCTCTATTTTTGTTCAAATTCCATGTTCCCTCTTTTTGTTTGTAGCTAAACACATCCAACTACGCAAAATTCTTCAGTAGATCCAAATGAAGAGTACCTGCCAAATTATTTGATATATACTAAAGCAGGACATATGGATTATCTAAAAAGATCACTTTTTCCTTTTATTTTTCTTTCTCTTTGTACAGGAGATTCTACACTGAATCTCTGGGATCATTCCACATGGGGAACAACTATTCATATTTAGTGGGTAACCCAACAATGCCATTTTGAATCATAAATTAAAAGGGAGAGAGAAAAAAATTCCAAAAAAAAGAAAAATCCAACAGTACCATCCAATTTCAGAGTTCAACAGCTTTGCTGTGCTGTGGCCTCTGGGGTGATACAGAACCTTCATTTAAAAAAAGTGAAGCTACCTGGTGCTCATTACATGGTTCCAACTACTTAGATTTATCACATATAATTTTTTATTTATTTTTTTTTAGAAAAAAAATAGCGTGTTATTTACTTTATCCAATAAGGTATTGTTTGGTTTGAGCATAAGCAAAAAATGATTATTCCAGAGATAGATATAAATTGAGGTATAAGCGGGGATTAGATCAATTTTACGTTTGGATGAAAATTGGGCTATTCCTGAGAATAAAAAAAATAGCGTTTGGTTAGTTAAGATGGAATAAGAAAGATAGTGGGTTTTATAAATAAAAAATAATCATATTATCCTCTTATTATATTTGAATTTAAATTTTTAAATTTTTAAATATATATTTTTAAATTTAAAATTTTAACTTTGAAATTTCAAATTTTGAAATTTAAAATCTCAAATTTTAAATTCAAAATTTTAATTTAAATTTCAAACTTTAAATTTAAGATCAAATTTAAATTTGAAAATATAAAATATAAAATTTAATTTCAAAATTAAAATACAAAATTTAAATTTAAAATTAAATTTAAAATTATAAACTTTATTTTGAGATTATAAATTATAAATTTTAAATTTAATTTTAATTTTTAAATTTTTAAAATAAGAATAGGGTGGAACAATATAATACAATAAACATTTATTATACAATCATTTATAAATTTTTTTAAAATTCTACTTAAACTTAAATTTAATAAAAAGAATTTATTATAATATTTAAATATAATTTATTATAAATTTTATTTTAATATTTAAATATTAATAATATGTATTAATATAGTACAATTAATAATTTTATAATAAAAATAATGTATTTTAATATTTAACATATTATATTTATATAATTTAGTTTTAATTCAATTTATAATTTTAATTAAGTTTGAAATTAAGCATTGAAATAGTGCTATTCCATCAAAATGGTGGAATAGCAAATCCCTTGCTATTCCAGGATAACCGGGAATAGCAAGGTTTGACCGGAATAAAATATTCCGGCCAAATTTCACCCCGTTTGGCGGAATAGCGGAGATAACTTTCGTTATCCCCGCTTATTTTCCCAATCAAACGGGGCCTAAGAGTATAAACTAGGCTACAATATTGAGACAACGGGGATAAGAAAAAAAATAAAGTATAAAAATAAAGGAAATGTATAGTACTCACTGTACTCCTACTGTAAGTAAGGTGTACTATTATTTGATAAAATATTTTTGAAATAATACTATTTAAGTAAATGTAATATCAAATCATCTATGACAATATTTTTCTGCTGGGGTCAAGAAAAACACAAAATTAAAAGCTTTGTTTTGTTTGAAGTCTCAAAATGTACGCTTCTGCAGATAGCGTCGTATTTTTCTCGTTGTCGATACTCTTATTACATGTTTGGCCCTCATTGATAGAACTATTGGCAAGCAAAAAAAACATGTAGCTTCCGATGTGACGAAAAGTTAAAATGAGATTGTGAGTCATAAAAAGAGAAGATGTAATTTAGAAGTCATGATTCTGCAACAAAGGGAAAAAAGAAAACTATAAAAAGAGTTTTGATGCAATGCAATCTCTCAAGGGGTGTTGGTTTTCCGTAAAATATCTAAGAAAACAGTTTTCTCGTGGGAAAAAGTATTTTTCTAAAGAACAGTTTTTTTCTAGAAGATGAAAACGGTAAAAATTATTATTATTATTATTTTTACTGGAAACTTCTTTTTTTTTTTGAAATAATTTTTCAGGTATCTCCTAGAAACCAAACAAACACCCCTTAATAGTTAATATATAGAGCTTTAACTTACTGATAAAATGCTTCAATAGTAAACAGTACTGCACACAGCTAACAAAGGGAATGGAATGTGTGGGCATGCATGCATTGTGGGAATATTAATACATGAGAGGAGTGCTGCTCCCCACAAGCAGTGGCTATCATTGAGACACTGTGCATTGGCCCCTGTATAAGCAATAGGAGTGGTTATGCATTATTAACTCACATCATATGCCATACTTTTGATAGGGACAAAGGAACCACTCACTTATATATATGCATTATTGGGAGCAGTACAAAGAATTTGCAAGCATTTGGGGGGCCTGTAATTTTGAGGGAAACCACTCTATGCAAATCTAAAAAAAAAAAAAAAATTAAGATTTTTTTTTTTTTTTTTTTTTAAGATAGAGAGAAAGGTAGTATGTTTGGTGAAAACTAAGATTGTTTTCAGTAGATGCTTGGTACAATTTAGCCAAATTATTAGGATCTTATTGGTAAGGCACTTGGTGGGATTTGAGAGATTTCTTTGGTTCGAATCCTAATTTGATCTTGGATTACCGAGGTATCATCCATAACTATTTAGCCACTTGGGCTAGAGCTTGGTAGTAATTTCAAAATAGGAGCGTAATTGTGTAGATATCAAGTTTTCTGCACTTAAAAAAGAAAGTTGCACACCAACCGTCCCTAGAGCAAGTTGTAAAGAACTTGGTATCCGAGGTTTCAAGTTCGAACCATAATTGATTCACATTTCCAGCTAAGTTTATTTTTAAATGAAAAAAACGAAGCAGATAGCGTACTACAGAGCTCTCTCAAAAAAAGAAAAAGAAAAAAGAAAGTTGCACAATTTCGGCGAGTAAATGAGCAATGAATGTCAAATTTTCAATATGGGCAAAAATTTGCAGTGAGATGTGGATGGCGAATTAGAAATTACTGTATCAATCTACTTATTTGTAAACCTTGTAACATGAGAATATCTGTTCAAGATTTTTTTTTTTTGGGTTTATTACAGAGTTGTTTGGATTGTTTTGTAGAAATACTAAATACAACAAAACAATCCTAATCATCTTAACTTTTTCTCTGTTTTTTTTGCAATTTTGCAGTAAAATGAGAGCAAAAACATCTTAACAACTCTCTCCCCCTAACTCCCTCTAAAAATGGAATGTTTTTTTTTTGGTAAAATGAAGGATAATCCAGAGCAATTCAAACACCCTTAATTGTGCACAAACTCAATTCAAAAATAATAGGTGCCACAACTATTTTTGGTTTTCAATTTTTTTTATTTTGAACTTGGTTGAAGATAATAGATAAAAATGCCACTCATCGAAGCAAATTTACCCTCCAATTACAGTAAAATTTAAATTCTTCAATGATGACATGTGAGACATAATGCTCTGTGATAAAATATACAGATAATATTTTTTAATTTTATAGTTGATAGTGAAAGCCAAGAAGACAAAGTGACAAACACAACATGTTAAGTGAGCCATCATCATCATCATCATCATCATCATCATTCTATGCCAAATTCCCCGCCATTGAAGATCTTTGTTTCATCTTCCCTAATTGACACAAAAACAAATCATCAACTAGTCATATAACACTCTTATTCCTCCTCCCCTTTCCCCAATAAAGAAGAGCATAAGCATAAAGCAAACAAAAGAGGCTCCTCTCTCTCTCTCTCTCTGTCTCTCTCTTCTCTCTCTACCTGGCATCTTCCACTGTGTCATGTGAGATTGTGAAAAGCCATTTTGCATTACAATCTCTCTCTCTCTCTCTCTCTCTCTCTCTCCCCTTGTGTTGTGGGGAGCCATTTCCCAACTACTCTCTCTCACTCTCTTTGGCATCTTCCACTTTGTGTTGTGAGGAGCCAATTCCCATTAGAAACTCTCTCTCTCTCTCTCTCTCTCTCTCTCTCATTTGTATTCTACTCAAATCACTATATTCATATATTCACCATCCCCTTTCATTCTCCTCTCTTATTGGTATATCATCTCCTTCTTTGGAAATTTCCTCTCTTTTTCTCACTACATTCCTCAAAGTTGGGTTTTTTTTTTTTTTTTTTTTTTAACTCTGAAAGGGTCCTCTTCCTCACCACAAGTTCAATCAAAATCCAATTTTTAATCTTGGGGTTTCTGTTTCTGCTTGTTCTTGATGCTTCTCCCTCTTCAATTTCTCAAAATTTTCCACAAATTTAGTTTACTTTTTACTCTTTGATCTTGGTTTCTTCCACTTCCTCTGTGGAATTGGGGCTTCCATGGGACTCTGCCATGGGAAACCGACTCAAAGCCCTAAGTTGGAGGGGAAGGAGGAGGAGGATGAAGGAGACGAGTACGAGGAAGAAGAAGAAGAAGAGGAGGAGCGAAACCCTAAAATCCCCGACCCCGACGCGCCGCCCCGCTCGAAGCCCTCGATCCCCTTCTACATCCCGAGCCCCCTCCCGGGCTCCTACAAGAGCTCCCCGGCGAATCCGAGCGCCACTTCAACCCCTTTGCGATTCTTAAAGCGCCCGTTCCCCCCGCCCTCCCCCGCGAAGCACATTAGGGCGCTCCTCGCGCGGCGGCGCGGCGCCGTGAAGCCCAACGCCGCGGCGCCGGCGCCGGCGCCGGCGTCGGCTATTCCCGAGGGGGAAGAAGCGGGGCTAGGGTTGGACAAGTGCTTCGGCTTCTCGAGGCAGCTCTTCGCCATGTACGAGCTCGGGGAGGAGGTGGGGCGGGGCCATTTCGGGTATACCTGCGCCGCGAAGCCGAAGAAGAAGGGGGAGTTGCAGGTGGAGGAGGTGGCCATTAAGGTTATCCCAAAAGCAAAGGTAGTTCCTTTTTTCTCTTTTTCTTCTCCTTTTTTTTTTCGTATTACATACAGTGAGAAAATCTGATGAGAAAAGTACTTTATTTGATTTCGTACGCAATGTTACGTTCCCACGTAGCAGTTACTTTGGTGAGAAACACACTAGAAATAAAGGAAAAGATATTGAATAATATCTGAATGTTTGTAAGGTATTAGAAGTTTAGTGAGATGTATAGATTAACTTAAAGCTGGATTATAAAAGGATATCCCAGTATTTAACCCTTTTTTTACAGATGTGCATTTAGAAGTGCTTTTCTTTGTTTGGTTTTATGATCATGAAAATGCACCAACTTTTTTCGAGTTGTAATTTGACCAAAAGCCCAGCAACTAAGAATGCATATCAAGTTGACCCACAAAGCTTCTTTAGAACAAATCAGGCTCAGCAATATTTGGTTTGTTCCTAATTGTAGGATAAGATTAAAAGTGCTTCATTTTTTGGGTGAAAACAATAAAGTGCACCAACTCTTTTTTTGAATTTTAACTTGGCCAAAAATTTTCCATTTCAAGTTGATCCATAAAGCTTGCTAATATTTGGTGTTTAAGTGATGTTGGACTCATTCACATTAAATCCAACAATCCCAATCAGTCATTTTTCTTGTTATATCATGTTCTTAGTAATATAATGGTGAAGCTTATTACTATTCTTTGAAGGTATTTATCTGAATATGTGACATGGTGTCCGACTATGGCTAATTAATTATTTACAATTCACAAGCTTTCTAACATATATTGCTCTGCGACAAGTATTGATACCTTCTGCAGATATATTGTTTTTTTCCTTTTATCTTCTTTCTGTAAAGCATGTTTTGCAAATTTGTTTTTGACTGCACTACCATGTTAACTTTTGTTTGCTTTATCTGAGTGTTCATTGATTAAAAATCCTGTAGAGCTGGAGCAATGTCCGATAAATGGACAAGTGATAATCAATACCTGGCATTTAGTACTACTATTTGTTTTCTACCTATAACATAATACTGTAGTGTAAAATCTGCTGTGTAGTACTTTGTCCTTTCTCAATCATTAAATGATGCCACTTATAATAGTTTGCCTCAGTTGGTTCTTTGAGGATGGGATCTATATAGATTTTTTTTTCCCCTCTTAAATAATTTCTCTGTTTTTTCCATGAAGAACTTATTTAAACTTTGCTTAGAATGGAATAATAAGCCTGATCTGTTACTTTCTTGTAATGAAAAACAATTAAAATGCTAATATTTACTGGATTGGCGACCTTTTTCTTGTTTTCACTGTTGGTTTAGTATGTTGTGTAAAATAACACTTTTGAGTGTTTTGTTATGATATTTTGAATTTCATATTTGGGGAGCTGAAAATGGTCGTAGGTGAAGAACTAAGCATAAAATAAATACATATGCATATCTCGCATGGTCTAATGTGGTAAGCACTTTGGCAGATGACAACAGTTATTGCTATTGAAGATGTTAGACGAGAAGTGAGGATATTGAGCTCTCTGACGGGACATCAGAATCTAGTGCGATTCTATGATGCTTATGAGGATGAAGAGAATGTTTATGTAGTCATGGAGTAAGTCCTCATTGCATTTTCTTGTTCTCTCCCTATTGAACGATATTGTTGATTTATCTCATGTTCAAAATTTAAACATAATGAACTGGCATCTGTGTTGTAGCACAGAGGCAGTATCCAAATTTGGAGTCTGCTATATTGAAACTTTTGGGATGAGAAATACTAACTGAAAAATGGAAAAAAAATTCGAAAAAGTGGTTACTTAAAACTTATTTTGGAATTTGTGACTCCCTTGCCTACATGGTAGGAATGAGATGCGGCCATTTCAGCCCATTTAGGTTGTTGAACAGCCCAAGTATGGCTTAACTTTCTACCAGCTGAATAAAAAGCGAACCGATATCCATTTCAACCTTGTTTAGGCTGTTGAATACCCCGAGGTTCGACTTGACTGTTGAACAGCCGAGGGCGCCATGAACACACACCTTTCCCTGTCCCGCACTTGCTTTGAATGTACTGTTTAGGCTGTTTATATTACCTTTCTTTGATCTAGCGCTTCATAATCTTGCAAGTATTATTTGTAGCTTATAATTGTAATTTTGTGCTCTTCAGATTATGCAAGGGAGGTGAATTATTGGACAGGATATTATCAAGGTATCTTTAAATTCATGATATATACATAAGTTACATTTCCAGTTTCTGTTCAAGTTACCTACTTGTTTGTTTAAGTTTGAGGTTTGAGGTTCGAGGGTCGAACCATGTGATTAGCAATTACATACACGATTGGCAGGGGCGGGAAGTATTCTGAGGAAGATGCAAAGGTTGTTATGGCTCAGATTTTGAGTGTCGTAGCCTTCTGTCATCTTCATGGTGTTGTCCATCGAGACCTTAAGCCAGAGGTAGTAGAAGTTTGTTTAATCCACTTGAGATTTTTTCCTTTTTCCAATATCTGATTAAAGTTTTGGAATGTCATTTATGACTCTATTAATAAATAATAATATGTGCTTGTAACTTTGTGTTTCAGAATTTTCTTTTCACTTCAAAGGATGAGACCTCTACCTTGAAAGCCATTGATTTTGGCTTGTCCGATTTTGTAAAGCCAGGTCTGTTTAATGTAATCTTGATTGCGACCTTGTTTTTAGTTGTTTCAAATATTTATTTGGTGAGATATTTACACATATACCTCCTTAAAATATCATCTCTGTACTTATATGTATCCTTTCAAAATCTAAATTTTTATATATGCCCTTTGGAAACTTAATTTTCTTTGACATGTATGCTTTAACTTACAGAAATTCCCTTCTAAGCACCTTTTTTAAAACAAAGATAACTTCTTCCCATGAATCCGTGACTACGAAATGTGCAGATGAAAGGTTAAATGACATCGTGGGAAGTGCATATTACGTCGCTCCTGAAGTTCTCCATAGATCTTATGGAACCGAGGCGGACATGTGGAGTATTGGAGTAATAGCATATATTTTACTTTGTGGAAGTCGTCCTTTCTGGGCCCGCACGGAGTCGGGCATATTTCGAGCAGTCCTAAAGGCGGAACCGAGCTTCGAAGAAGCTCCGTGGCCTTCTCTCTCCGCCGAGGCTAAAGACTTTGTCAAGAGGCTTCTTAATAAGGATTACCGCAAGAGAATGACTGCTTCGCAGGCTCTAAGTATGTTCCTTGTTATATTGCTGTTGTTCAATTCTTGTGTAGTTAAAATTTGCTTTTCGTTAAAGCGTAAATTCCATTTTCTAAATTTAGGTCATCCTTGGATTCGGAATTCGCGAGAAGTGAAGATTCCTTTGGACATCATAGTCTATAGGATGATGAGAGCTTATATATGTTCATCTTCTCTAAGGAAAGCAGCTTTGCGGGTACAATGATTTTCCTTCTTCCTATAAATATCTAAGTTATTTATCCCCCTGTAGCCCTGCTGGATAATTTAGTCCTCTTATTTGTTCGTACTTACCATATTGTATGTAATGCAATGATTCTGTGCACTTTGTAGTAAGCTTGATTCTCTTTTTATCTTTTTTGTGAATGTTAAGATGCAGAAAATGATTCTCTTTTTATCTTTTTTGTGAATGTTAAGACGCAGAAAACTCGGCATACAACAAATCAACTGGAATTTGGATTGATAGTTTTCATTTTGCAGGCCCTTGCCAAAACTTTAACAGTGTCTCAGCTGTCATATTTGCGAGATCAATTTGGATTACTGGGGCCGAACAAGAGTGGCTTTATCTCTATACAGAATTTGAAGACGGTTAGTAATTTCCTGCCATCATATATGCATGTGTGCGAGAAATGTATATTTATTTGTGTGTTCACCTGAGTCAACCTCCGACAGGCTTTCTTGAAAAGCTCGACCGAGACGATGAAGGATTCAGGGGTTCTTGATTTTGTTAACATGGTATGTCTCCGCATCCTAGTACACAATTGTTACTTCTTAATCTGATTGCTCTGAAACAAACTTTCCAAGAAGATAATTCGCTCCGATGACGGTTTTGTAGGTGAGTTCTCTCCACTACAGAAGGTTAGATTTCGAAGAATTTGTCGCCTCGGCAATTAGTGTTTATCAGATGGAAGCACTGGAAACGTGGGAGCAGCACGCCCATCGTGCATACGAATTCTTCGACAGGGACGGCAATCGGCCAATTATGATCGAAGAACTCGCATCGGTACGATTCTCATAATTAAGTCATTTTTCTAAGTCATTTCTATTTTCACAGTTGAACCCATTGATTACTTTATGGGCTACGAAGAAAATTAATAAAATTTCTATGTTTTTTTTTTCCCCTTTCTTAGGAACTTGGTCTTAGCCCTTCAGTCCCTGTTCATGTTGTTCTGAAAGACTGGATAAAACATTCCGACGGGAAACTTAGTCTCCTCGGATTCATTAAACTTCTACATGGGGTTTCTTCGCGGTCGATTCCCAAAGCCTAGCCAATGAAAGCCTAATCCTGTGAATCCCGAAATTAGCGCAGATGATAAGGTGGTGCAGAAACAAGATCATCAGCTTTTATCACAAGACAAACAAGGTCAATTTTCTGTTTCTTTTTTTTTGTCAGATTTGTCACTTCTTTTCCCTATCGAATGGATTGATCACAGAGCGAAGTCGCTCAGATGAATGTATAGATTCAGGATAGTAACTAGAAAAGTTAAAAAGTAAATCCATGCTAGGTTTAGTTGGTTCTCCTCCCTGTAGACTCTCAAATCTCATTACTCAATTCTCAATTATGAGTAGGGAACTTAAATTTTGGGGGTGAAATAGTGTCTAGGGCCTTTTTTCTCATCCTATGAGGTATCAATGTATGTAACGATGATTCTGCCCAGTAGCATTAATAACTTGTTGGGTCCAACCACTGGCCTAAGATGCTTAAGGAAGAGTCCGTACTCCGTTAGTAGTAATTCCTTTTCCATCCGATACAGGATTATTGATGTGTCACCACCCAAGAGAAGCCTAAAATGTTGTTAACACCAAAACAAACCACAAAAGCTTCATCTAAATGAAAACGTTGTCCATTTTACTATGAAGTTTAAACAAGTAGACACTATTGAAGATAATGAAAACATCGAAACATCGTCCAGGGACACTATTCAGCATGCATCATGTGATTGGTCACATGCATTGTACCTTCAAGTATCATGCTTAGTTATTTTTGTTTCCTCTTTCAGTTTCTTTCTTCCGAGGGTCAGTTGGTTGAACGTAATTGTAAATGCAATGTAGTTAGAGATGCATATAGTTGAAAACACTGCATGTACCCTTTTTGGTTGAATAGAGTGAATATTTGGTTTCATGTGGTTGAATTTTGTATTTACAATTTTTTTTGCTTTTTATATGGAATGGTGAGGTTGCTTTTAATATATAAGGAAAAATGTCTTCTCTTTAAAAGATGATTTAAGGTTGTAAGCTTATTTTTTATTTAAAATTATTCTCTTTATTTGTTACAATTGGAACTGTACCCAATTTGGACGTAGTCTTAATTTCTACTGTTGAGCCTCCTTATGCTTTTCCAACTGCAGTGTTGGATTTAAATGGATCAAATTAAACACCATATCGGAATTTGTATGCAGTTATAATTACGGTACAGTTGCAACTACATGTCCTAAGTAAATTTCTGGTTACTGGGGATCATCAAAAAAAAAAATTCCCTAAATTATTCTGTTCTCAGATGCAGTAAGTGCTTTTTTCTTAAAACATATTTCTATATACAAAATTATACTTGGCCTGGTGACAACAGTATTTTCTCTTAAGATAAACCTTTTTGAATTGGCCTTGTTTAGATTCTGCAATAGGATAAGCTTGGTTCAGAATAGTATTAAAGTTGGAAAATTAACTAGTTTTGAATCCCTTTTCCCCTCTCTCTCTCTCTCTCTCTCTCTTGGAGAAAATTGCCTCTGTATCCTTGTACAAGTCCTAAATTTTGTATTTACCCTTTGTTTCAAATATATTCCAGAAAAGTTTTTTTATGTATGTACCCCTGTTTTGAGGGTTTACTCAAAACAATTAGGTGAGTTTAGAAGGATAGGTTGAGAATAGTAAATTTGTACGGGAGAAGTCGGGAACTTTTTAAGAGTATATAAGTAAGGAACTAGTTTTGAATCTTTGGCGATAACTTGGGTAGTATATGAAAATATTTTTCTGTAATTGCAAGTTGAGAGATACTGCTTTCCAGCTATTGTTATGTAATTAAATCTTACATGCACAGTAATCTCTATTCCAAAAAAAGTAATATATATGTTGATCATATTATTTGATTATTGATACTGTTTTATTTGTCGATCAATTGTGTGGAGAACATCACCGATCATACCTAGCACAGCTTGTTAAGAATTTGATATTTGATAATCAAAATTTCAAGTTTGAAATCAAGTTGCTTCACATTTATAGCTGAGTTCAAAAAAACTAAATTCAAAGCGGGTAGCATGCAGTGTCTTTCTCTCTCAAAAAAGAAAAAAATATGGAGAACATCACCCAAAAAAAAAAACAAATAACCACAAAAATGTATTAAATTTGAAAATAAAATAATAAAAAAAACCTGTTCTGATGTTCTTCTATTTGCTGATAAATAAAATTGATTATTAATAGAAATAAAATTTTAAGAAAAGGAATTTTAAAAACTGGAGATGCGGGGTATCGATCCCCGTACCTCTCGCATGCTAAGCGAGCGCTCTACCATCTGAGCTACATCCCCTGCTGGAAATTTCGTGCAGTATAATATTTATATTATTAAAATGTAAGAAGTACGCAATAATTATTATTAAATAAATTAAATATAATATTATTTTATATATAAATTGAGAGGTTCTCGAAATCGAGAGATCACGCGAGCGGAGGCTACCCCTCGTCCTCCTCCTCCTCTGCTTCACTCTCTCTCTCTCTCTCTCTCTCTCTCTCTCTCTCTCTCTCTCTCTCTCTCTCATGGCGATCCCTCGCATGAAGAAGAGGCCTCGCCCTCTCCTCCTCCTCGCCCTCACCCTCGCCCTCGCCGCTGTGTCCCTCGTCCTCTTCGGGATCCTCTTCTTCTCCGCCGCATCCTCGCTCCCCACCCTCGGATCCCTCCTCTTCTCCTCCCCCGCCCACTGGTCCGCGAGCGGCGGGGGCGGCGGCGGCGGCGGAGGAGGATTGTACGGCCTCGAGCGGCGGTACCTGTACTGGGGCCACAGGATCGATTGCCCCGGCAAGCATTGCGAGTCGTGCGCGGGGCTAGGGCATCAGGAGTCGAGCCTCCGATGCGCCCTCGAGGAGGCCCTCTTCCTTCAGAGGTCGGATCTCTTCGATATCTTTAATTCGTTTCTTCTTGTGATTAATGGTTTAGTAGTAGCTTTACATTTACTTCGCTGTGTTCTACTGTAATTAAATATCATCATTGGGTTTGGTTTGAGATCTAGTTTTTCTCTAGGTTTAATTTTTGTAGTTGGAAATGTATGGAGACCTTCTCAACTATAGATCATTTTGAAATAGGCCCCTCGAAGATCCCATCAAATTTTAGTTATTTTGATTGGGGTGATTCTCCTGAGTTTAATTGGGGATTTGTCGAAATTAATTGCTCTGTTGAAAAAAAAAAGCTTTTAAAACAGTCAAATTTAATTTAATCACCCTTAAATTTAATAAAAATCAAATATTGGTTGACGAAAATAATGCAGATCAAAATATCAAAGTTAAGAGCATCTCAATTGAAAAAAAAAAAAGAAGAAAGAAAATTGTTTAGTGGTCTATTCCAACACTGCTTATAGTTGATGGGGTCCCTGTTAGTTGTCTTTGTAAGAAATATAGAACTTTTGGTCCAACATGATATTTATTGCTCCTTCCTTGAATTTAGGTAAAAGCTTATGGAAACCCCCTCAACTATAGGCCATTATGAAATGGTCCCCTCAACTTTAATTTTTTGATTGAGTATGCTTGAACTTTTGATTTGATTCAATTGTATCAAATAGATTGGAAATTTTATCAGATCCATAGGTATTTTTTCCGAATTAATGGCTTTTAGCATATATAACTAGACCAACTAAAGATTAATAATTAACAAAGTTATTTAAGGGGTCTGTTTTAAAATAACCTATACTTGAGGGGGGTGTCCATACATTTTACCGAGAATTTGTTACCTCTTGCTAGTAGTTATTGTACTTTGGCCTGATCGTAACCAAGCTTTGCTACGCTTTAACTATCTCAAGTTTCCTTACAAGAACTAATTGTGCACACAATTCTAGTATGATCAGGAACTGAATCTCGGTAAAGTTCTAAGATTTGTTGTTTCTTTTCTATGCAGAGTGTTCGTGATGCCTTCTAGAATGTGTATTAGCTCGATTCATAACAAGAAGGGAATCTTGCATTCCCCTAGTGATGCAAGTTCAGAGGAAAGGTAAGCTTATCAAGTACCAGTCGCTAGCTGTTTTAATTTTTAGTTGTCTGACAGTATTTAGAGATAATATATCTGAGAATTGACAATTTTATCAGTAGATGTCTTACAGCAGCCTCTTGTTATTTGGTGTGTTTTGATCACTAAATCTTTATGTATGATGCATAATGTCATAATTTTATTTCTATCATTCTTGTGCACTGTTATTAGCTCAGTTTCTTGTGGACTGTTCAGGTTTTTCTAATGTATTGTGCATTGTTTGAACCAAATATATCAAGTATGATTAGTTGTTTCTCATTTATACTTCTGCTTTACATTTGCTTGACCTGGAAAATATTTTTGACGTTAATCATTTTAAGAATCTAATTCTAGCTTAGAGGTAGTTTATTGTTGTGAATGGTAGTCATAT
This sequence comes from Ananas comosus, assembly GCF_001540865.1. Lineage (NCBI taxonomy): Eukaryota > Viridiplantae > Streptophyta > Magnoliopsida > Poales > Bromeliaceae > Ananas > Ananas comosus. The sequence continues at coordinate 11,430,644 of NC_033624.1, forward strand.
CTTTTACTCTTTATTCTTTGATCTGTTTATGTTGCAACTGTACCCTAATTATAGTAGCCAGAAGAGATGTCAAAGCTAGATGTTGGCAATATGTTTTCAATTTGCATTGTAGCATTTTGACTTCTGTTAAGTGTTAAAATTTATGATTCAAATTTAAATGCTTTACAGATGGGAAGCTAGTTCTTGTGCGATGGATTCTTTGTGCGATGGATTATTTGGTGTGTTTTGATCACTAAATCTTTATGTATGATGCATAATGTCATAATTTTATTTCTATCATTCTTGTGCACTGTTATTAGCTCAGTTTCTTGTGGACTGTTCAGGTTTTTCTAATGTATTGTGCATTGTTTGAACCAAATATATCAAGTATGATTAGTTGTTTCTCATTTATACTTCTGCTTTACATTTGCTTGACCTGGAAAATATTTTTGACGTTAATCATTTTAAGAATCTAATTCTAGCTTAGAGGTAGTTTATTGTTGTGAATGGTAGTCATATCTTTTACTCTTTATTCTTTGATCTGTTTATGTTGCAACTGTACCCTAATTATAGTAGCCAGAAGAGATGTCAAAGCTAGATGTTGGCAATATGTTTTCAATTTGCATTGTAGCATTTTGACTTCTGTTAAGTGTTAAAATTTATGATTCAAATTTAAATGCTTTACAGATGGGAAGCTAGTTCTTGTGCGATGGATTCTTTGTACGATCTAAACCTCATTTCAAAAGTAGTTCCAGTGATTTTGGACAACTCCAATCTGTGGCACCAAATACTGTCAACAAGTATGAAACTAGGAAAGAGGGGGGTGGCTCACGTGGAAGGAGTCAACAGATCTGATCTCAAAGAAAATAGCATGTACTCAAATGTGCTTCTAATAAATCGCACTGCAAGTCCTCTGGCATGGTAAAATTTGTTATTATTATTTCATTAAGTAACCTTTTATTCCTTCTTCTTGTCAGATTTAATATCTGGGATGCGTTTCTTTTACTCCTTTAAATATCAAAATCGATGAAAGATGCACAATTTTGCTAGGTGAATGTTTGAAACATCAAGCGCTAGTCTTGATCATGATAACCATCCAGGTTTATGGAGTGCAAGGATAGAACCAATCACAGCTCTATTTTGCTGTCGCACTCCCTTTTGCCAACCATGGCAGCTGAAAGATTGCAAAATGTGGCAGATAAAGTATGTCTTCTTCAGCTTTTTCTTCTTCTTTTTCCCCTTTAATTTCGTGCTAGGTGAGAGTGTGACTTTCTTTCTTGTCCTGGAATATATGCAGCTTATCCTTCCCGCTGTTGTCAATTGTTACTTGTTTCTGATTTGGAACTTTCGATAACCCAGCTCTTCCTATATTCATGATAGACAGGATGTACACTCATGTCATGATAAACAAGATATACTCCCTTAGGACTACTTCTGTAATCCGCATCTTTCAAATGTCAAACAACCTCTTTACATTTTTAAGCCCTATCATCCAACTAGAGTTGTGTTTCAATTGCTTTCTTGAGTAGTCAGTGCTGGGTGATCTTGGTCGATTTTAATAGATGATTATTTTCAGGCTAGGTCTCTCTTTCCATGCACCTTTCCGTGAGTAGGGATTTTATTTGTTTCCCATCGAATTGGCACACAAAAAATCAGCTAAATAATTTAACTTGTTATCAGCATTAAGCTGTTCCTGATCTCATCTATTTGAGGAAAAGATGTTTGTATTAGCACTTGAGCCACATCCGTATAATCCGAATAATTAATTAGAGTGACTTGCTCATAGTATAAGACCTGTAACTTACCTGTTAGTTTGTTCAACATAGACATGTAGTATTGGTAATAACATGCAACACAGTTACTCTTTAGGCACTTGATTTGGCATATACGCCTAGTTTTTAAACAAAACCCATGTTGATAGCAAAGCCAACTTGTGGGCATTGATTAAGCTACTCCTACACTGCCTACGAACTGACTGAATTAGACTTGTCTTAAAGTTATGCGAAATAGTTAAGAGGTTCGAGTGACCATAACATGCTGAGTGTTATAGTTTATATTATTTGCATATCTCTGTGTACATGGTCCTCTTATTAAAGCAAAATGCTCTTTCTGTGTGCGGCCTTCATTTAGCTTACAAAAAAGTATATTCGATGCAGATTAAAAAATCACTTGGTGATTATGATGCTATTCATGTGCGGCGAGGGGATAGGTTGAAAACCAGGAAAGATAGATTTGGAGTTGACAGGAGCCGTCATCCGCATCTCGACAGAGACACCCGCCCTGAATTTATACACCGGAGGATCGCAAAATGGATTCCGCCTGGACGTAGTCTATTCATTGCTTCAGATGAGAGGACTCCCGGCTTCTTTTCGCCTCTATCCGCCTGGTATCCCCTAATCCTTTTTAATAATAATCTGATCAGTTTATTTTGGAATTTACTTCTCAGACCCATACAAGTCCAAGATACATGCGTGTAAGTCCCTTGTCTCTTTTGATTTTATGGACCATTGATCTTAAGGACTACTAAATTATGATAAGCACTTTATGTCTATAAAGAGTTGGGCTTTTTTTTTTTTTAATGCATGTATCCTATTTTTACTTGTTTTTCTGTTTTATTTTGTGCCTCATTACCTCTTATCGCTTAACCTAAATATTATTTATATTTCTCAGCCATGCAATTCTTGTCCAACATATATTCATCTATAATGTTACTATTTCAGCTAAGAAACTAAATATTCTTGTGATTCCACTTGGTCAATGAAAATGCCTGGATATTGCTTTCATGTGATTAATCAAAAAATTACAATATTTTGTCACCTGCAAAATTGAGAAAAAGTTTTACATTCTTGAAACAAGTTTACCTACTATTTGGACACATTTATTGTTCTTCAGGTACAAATTAGCATACTCATCAAACTTCAGTAGCATATTGGACCCGGTAATCGAAAACAACTATCAACTTTTCATGGTCGAAAGGTTAATTATGGGAGGCGCGAAAACTTTTGTGAAGACATTTAAGGAAGACGAGAATGACCTTTTCCTCACAGACGATCCGAAGAAGAATCCGAAGAATTGGCAAATGCCTGTTTATACTGACGAAGAAGACGGAAGCTGAAAAATGGAGAAAATGCACAAAAGTGCGCACAGCTTGCCTACATCTTAGTGAGCTTACAAAATTCAAATCAGTGAATTCGACACCTTACTGAAATATCGTTTTTAAATTGGAGGTGTTACTCATTCTTTTTTTCCTGTTTTTTTGGGGGGGCGGCGAAGAAAGAAAAAAGAAAACAAAGATTGGAACAGTTGTATATTCTGCAATGCATATTTTTTGTGTTACATGACATGGAAGAGATTGTAAACTGTGATTATCGTATTCTTGAGTAATAGTAGTCAAAAGACAATTTTAAGACTCAAATTTGAATTCGATTTTTCTTCATATACAAATTTGAATTCGGATTCAGATATACATGCATTCAAGTATAGACTCAAAGCTAGGCCTGTGATCTTGAAACATAATAAAAATTTATATCCAAATATTTATATTAAATAAAGTATAATCTTTTCAAATATCCATATCACGATCAGTCGCTGCCGTTCCTCCTGCTACTAAGGCCCAATTTATAATTTACGAAATAATACTATCAAAATTTTATTTAGTCAAATAATTCTATTTCGTAAAGAATTAATTAGTCAAATAAAATTTTATACATTTTTTTTATTCTAATTTTTATAGAGATATTAAGTAAAAAAAAAAACCTTTAAATATCGTCCCCGTGGTTTCACACTTTTTTATTTTAGTATCCTATAATTTAAAGTGTATCAATTTAGTAAACCGTGATTTTAATTTTCTCTTTTTATTATTTTTTGCACTAATTTTTTTCGTTAAATCGGTGTTAAATCGGTGATATAGTTAAAACTAAAAAATACTAAAATGAGAATATTCGATAAATTTAGATAGAATATCTGAAGTATTTTTATATATCATTTAACGAAATATTAATGAAGAAGCTGACGAAAAAAAAAAAAAAAAAGTACTAAATTGTTATTACACTTTAAACTATACGTACTAAAATAAAAAATTACAAAATAATAGGATGATATTTAAAATTTACCCAAAAAAAACAAGGAAGAAAAATCCTTTGGCCCGAAGGCATTCCCCCGTCGCTTTCAGCCAGTGGCATCTGCGTCGCGCAGGGCCGCTAAATCGGTCGGCTGTCTTTACACGGGCACGGATCCACTGGCGCCACGCGGCCCAATGGGAAATCAGATTTAGATGGAATTTCTTCTCAGCCACACACACCGACACATGATACATCACACATACATCCTCCCTCACCCACAAAACCAACCATCTATACAACTTCTCGGAGAAGCTCCTCCCCCCTCTTTCCCAATTTCCTCCCCCCTTATCCACAAGCGCTTCTCCTCAGTGTTTTTTTTTTTCTCCTTTTTTTTTTTCAAAAAAGAGATCTTTCTTTTTGTTTATTGATCCCTCCATCTCTTCTTCCACCACCAAATTACAGTAAGAATCCTTAAATTCTTCTTCTTCTTCTTCTTCTTCTTCTTTTGAACTTTTTCTTCTTTTTTAGTTGTTTAAGGGTGCTTGCTTTTGAGGTTTATTTGATTTTTACCTGCTTTTCTTGGGTCGGTTTGGGATTTTGGATCTTGGATTTTGGATTATGGATGATCGTGCTTTGTAATTTTAGTTCTTCTTTGTGGGTTTTACTTTTCTTTTTCTCATGTAAGTTATAAGTGGATCTGTGCCCTTTTTTCTTCACTTGATTTCTTTTTTCCTTCTTATTCGAGTCTTTTTCTGAAAAGATTAAATTACTACTAGTATGAATCTATGCTTTCTAGCTTAGTTTTACTTTTGGATCTTACTTTTTTTTAAAAAAAAAAGAAATTTAACTTGATTTTTCCTGATATGATGATCGATGTTTAGAATTTTGCTTAAAAAAAGGCCATATATATATAAATATAAATGAGAAAAACCAATTGTTGTGGATGCGAAATTACCATGTTTTTATAGTTTTATTAGCTTTGTATTCCCCATTTTTGCTTACTCTGCTAGAAAAATGAAAGTGAAAATTATCAACTAACAGGTCTTGATCATGTGGAATTTCTTCAGATCCACATGAAAAAAGAGAAATTGCAAAATTTTACTACCATCGCGAGTGTTTCGATTGCTTATGTTGAGCAGATTCGATAATCTGACATGTTCTTATTTACAGATAAGCAGCATGGATTGGTATTTCCTCGAAGAAAGCGACGATTTTCTTGTCCCGAGTGATCAAGAACCCTTTGGAGATGTTCCTGCGTTTTCAGATGACTGGCGTTCTTGGGCCGTCGCTCCGCCAAAAGTTTCTCAGCCGTGCGGGGATGATGCTCTTCTGCAGCACGGTCGAGGTTTATATGCTGACGAAATGAAGCAGAGTGCATTCAAAGAGGGAGAAAGAGGATTCGGTGATTCGACCGCACGGGGAGAGTCTACGCCGCTCGATTGCTGTCCAAGAAGCTCGGAAGAATCGTTCGAATGTCAGACCAAGTGCGAGATGCCGGACAACTTGGAGGAAATGGATAACATTTTCTTGTGCAAGCATAACTTCCGGGATCCTTGGTAAAATATACATATATATATAGTTTTAGCTCCTATTGGAAATAAAGTAGTTTGTTTTACATAAAAAGTAGGGCTTAAATTACATATCTGTATGTTATGTGTAAATTAAAATGTAGTGGATCTTAAATTAAGGTATAAACAGTTAAATATGATCAAGAACATCTAAGATGCATGCTGATAAAGTTCCACAAATTTTGAAAATCGATTTCTTACACATCGAGTGGTGTTAAGATCAATGACCCGGAATTTACAAAAAAAGGGCTTTTTTTTATATAGGTCTTCAAAAATTATGATTTTTTGTAAGTAGGTCTATTTTATGTTGTAAATCACTTTCAAGCGGTTTAGATCTTCATTTTGAAACTTTTGTGATTGGATTTTAGCTTGTGTTAGTAGTGTGTAACTTAAAAGTGTGTAATTGGGTCTCTACTCTAGATATATTTATCTTGCAACCTCAAATTTTTAAATAGGCCCTTTAGAAACTTATTTTCGAGTATATATTAACCAATTCGTGACGAACTGGATGACTTTCGAGTCTCAACTTAGATAAACATATTTTTATAGCTGCAAATAGATGATTTTGCCGGGATATATTAATAAAAACCCCTAAGTAGTTTGTACTTCTTTGGATTTTGATGTCATGGATGCTTATGCAGGAATTCATTTCTGGAAGTAGATACACGGAACATGGAAAACGCATTTGAGCCAGTACAAATGTTCCCCGACTCTATGTACAGGTCGTTGTCGTTTGAGAATATATTGGCGACTATGCTCGCCGATCCACAAAATCATTCGGCAAGTTTAAGTAGAAGTGAAAGTATGAATGATCTTGAAGCCTGTGGAATTCCTCTGTTCCCTAATGACCTGTCGGAAGATTTCGAGAAGACTGATGACTGCTCATCTTCATGCGTGAATATGCCAGACGGGTCTGTAATACTTCGTGCCGAGGTAAAATCATCTGTCGTTTCGTTAATTGATAAGGTCGTGTTGATGCATATTTACCAAAAGAATTGATGAAAGATTAGACATTCTGTTCGAATTCTCTTTAGCCATTAAACTTGCCATATTTTAGGTTTTATTTGCTCTATGCTTCGAGTCCTTAGTTTTGAGGTTTGAAATGTAGTATCTTGGATTTCGAGTTTCTGCTGAATTGTTAATGTACAGAAGAAAACTAAATGCTAGTATTCGAATTTCGATCACCTTTAATCTGCTGTCTCATAGCTGGTTTTCACACACATTTTTGTTGATAGTTTATTAATTCCTTAATTATTATTTAACCTTACTTCCTTTGGATGAGAAATGTCCTTATATTCTTATTATTATCATGTTCCAGAGAGGCATGACCTTGGGTGCTTCATGTTTAGTGTAATTTCACTCTCAGGATTCGGATCCCTACATATTCGTTCCGGCTGAAGTTAGACCAACAAGTGAGAGCAAATTAGTTGCTGCTGATGCAGAGAAGCCTAAATGTTCGGAGGCGACAGTGCTGCGAGAGCTTGAAGATGCAATATTGCTGGTAAATTCAACAACGAATCCTACGTCGTTTTCCCCTAAATTCATTTCGTGTTTCTGAAGTATGCCAATTGAACAGCTAAATGAGGAGACGAGGATTTGCTTCCGCGATTCTTTGTACAGACTTGCTAGTAGTTCGAAAGACAAAAAACGCAAAAGAGATGAAAGCAGAATCACGGAGACGACTGTTGTCGCTTCGGCTCCAAAGATGAAGGGTGTAAGTTCAAGGTATGCCGCGAAAATTTTCCTTGTTGCTAGTTCGGAGCTTCTGTATCTGACATTTTCCTAGTTGCTGGTTCATGCTAATAAGTAACATAATGTCTAATCCTGTATTAATGGTAATTCCTTCTCTTGTTTTTTGTAATCCATCGGAACTTTTGGCATCGTTATACCATTCCGACAAATGTATCGACACAATAAAGGCTTAAATACAAATAACCCCCCTTCAATTTTCGCCGTGTATATAAAATTGCATCAATTTTGATCCTTAACTTTACAAATGTCTGAAATAGGCAGAAGGACATTATTAGTTGTGTGAATCTGCAACTAGCTTATCTTTACGAAATAAAACAGGAGTTTTTCACAAACTTTGGTAATTTAAATCTGCAAGCCACCTACTCGCATTTGCGCGCGTTTTCTTCTTCTTTATCTTGCTTACTCAAGTCATTATTACTCATTTCAGGGCAAATAAATCTGAGTGCACGGAAACGGAGACCAACATAATCGATAGGACTGTCGCGAACCTCGTGTTCAATCAGTCATTTGCTGGCTCTTCAGACGCGAAAAATCCTGTGCTGGCTTCGTAAGTGAAAGGAAAATCATTCGGCAGTTTCGGGCTCGTGCACCAAGTCAGATCTTCCATGACCAACTCTACTCTATTGTATGAGTGATAAGTTGCACCATGGATCTTTTTGAGCAAGTAACAAGAAGCAATGAGTAGGAACAAGTTATTACTTTTTGTAACTTATCTAAACTTTGGATCATTTTGAATTGACTACGTAAACTTTCGAAAGGTTGATTTTACTATCCAACCTGTCAATCTGTTTAATTTCAGTCAGTCGACGATGCTTCGACTTCAAAATTTAAGTTTATTAAAACAAGCAATTATCTCAAACTTTGAAATCAAAGTATCGTCGACTGACTTAAAGCAAACAAATTGAAAATTCGAATAGTAAAATTGAAGTTTTGAAAGGTGGGTAGTTGAGTCAAAAGGTTGTAAATTTTTACCTTGTATTGATCCATCTAGTTTGAGCAGACATTTTTGTGCAGATCTCGTGATGTTATTGTATATGTCAAAAGGATGTGTAGTTGTAAAAATATGAGATGCCACCAAAATTGGAGATTATAATTTTGGATAATGTTCTATGATGACCTCTCCTAAATGCTTTGCTTATACTCTGGACTGGATGATCTGTTCTTTTTGTTTTTCTTTAATTTGTAGGCTAGATTATGAAGGGGTAAATTGCACTATTGGTTCTCAAACTACGTGGCGCATGATATTTTGTTTCTCGAACTTTTAATTTATTACAATTACAGCTGGCTTGAATTTCTAAAATGTGGTTGCGATTAAGTCCTACAATATAATTTAGTTGACTAAATGGTAATATGCCGGTGATGTAACTATAACATAATAGTATACAACACTGTCATATTAGCGACACATTATTTGTCAATCAACTAAATTATATTGTAGAATTTAATCACAATAATTTAAAAAGTTTAAACCAGTTATAACAATAAATTAAATTTTGAGGACCAAATTATTACCTACCTTACAAATTGAGGACCAAAAGTGCAATTTAGCCATTGTAAACTTCAGTGCAAGCAGTTAAAATAAGGGAAGATTTTGGGTGAAGGCCCCTGAGTTAATTAATTAATTAATTTGTTAAGCCCAGTTTGAATGTCGGAATAAATTATGTGATAATAACTGATTCGATATATAAGAATTTTCTATTGAGATTAAAAACTTGGTTTAGACATTGTTTTAGTAACATAAAGAAGAAAAAAAAAGAATAAAAAAATTCAAATAATTACATTGAGAAGTAAATAGAGAAAATAATAATTAATAAAAGGGCGAGATTTTGGCAAGATAAGTGTTGGGTTAGTGATATCAAATTTACTTATTAGCCTAATTGGTTTTATTTTGGATTTGGTTCAACAACTCATGTAATGGGCTAGTTAGTATTTGGTTTGGGCTTTAGTTGACCCATTTGGTATGTTAAGCCAAGTGGAGTTAAGAGAGAACTCTTTGGCTGCGTTTGGTTGGAGACTAGATTTTGGAGAACAACTTTTGTTGTTCCCGAGAACAGTGGATATTCCGGTACAAGATAGAACAATTGTAAATTTGTGTTTGGATGAATTCGAGAATATTCTAGAGGATATCCTTAATAGCGTTCGGATAAAAAGTCTAGAACAACGTCTAAATATATTTTTAAAAATAAAATAATTAATTTATATTAGTATATTTTATATAAAATTATTTATAAAATTATTTCATATAGTAATTTATAATATAATATTTTATGTAAGAATCTAATTTAAAATAATATATTTTATTTTATTATATATAATAATTTATTTTATGTAATAATTTATTTTATATAATTTATTCATAATATATTAATGAATAAAGTATAATACTAACAATATCCCTATATTTTTAATTAATAATTAGTATAAATTTCAATACAAATGGCGGAATGACTGTTATTTATAGTACTGTAAAATTGGTCTCAACGGTGAAACAACCATCTAGAAACGGGCACGACGGCCTATGACACTATCGGTATATTCAGAATATTACGATCTGTTAATCTCCCCATGCTAACAAACTCCAACTACCCACCTAATTGGTTTTGGCCAAATTACAAGGGGTTTGGTACAGTAACCTGGCTTTCCGCAACACTAACAAACAGTGACATCCCTTGCAAATCTTGAATTTTTGATTTGAAGAGCTTATGCGGCTAAAACCTCTTTAATTGCGTTTTGAAGATGGCTCTTTCGGCGAAAGTGTTTACATCTTGGTCCGTGGCATGTGAAAGTCATGGTAACTATTCGTTATCATCAAGAGGACAGTGATTAAGAGCAAGTTGAATCTTCATCCAATATGAAAAGCCAACTAGGGAACTCTTACTCCAGAAGCACATCTAATAAATGCCAACTTCGCAACCAACCGCAAAAAGACCACAGACAACATTATTTCAAGTGCAAAAATTCCAAGTACTTAGATCCTGCTCAAACAAATATCTAGGTTTAGACTTTTGATAAGTAACACATTTTGACCTAATTATTGTACTATAATAAGAATCATCTGTCATCTCTTTGATAAGAAATGCTAAAACTTGCCGAAGCAAAGGTAGGGGAGATGAGAGGTCATAGTAACTTCTGGAATCATTGCAGGCCTTCAGAAGAAACAATTCCAGCAGGATGCGATACCTAGGTATTAATGGGCTATACACTTATAGATTCCAAAAGCCTCTCGACTTTGTGCCAAAGATTACCTAAAAGCGTGACAAATTCAAGCGTTAATGCAGCGTATCAGATCTATTGTTCTCCATCTCATCTCGCCCTCATCAAATCAACATATGCCGAATCCATGATCGCGCTTCTCGCGTGGTCAACTTTGATTGTGCGACCCATGAATCTTCTACGCTGTTTTGGAATGTCACGCTCATGACCGTCTTTCCAATACACGAGTACTCGGCCTCTCGACTGTTTCCAGTTGAACAGTGGTGATATCTCATAACATTATAAGGCAGAGATACTATATATCGCCGATACTGTACCCAATACAATGAGCTACTAAACGCTATTCAATGCTAGGCTGTTGTGTATTGAGCCACTATTATATAGATCGAATATCAGAGACGTAAAAAAAACTCCAAAAGTGAGCCCCATGTCAAGTAACAATAACAATTAGCAAAACAAAAATTTTAGTTTAAGTAAACCTAGTTTAAGAAATCTATGTTCATATTTATAGATAATAAATGACTCTTCAAGGGAAAAGATGTAATCAAATATTGCACAACAGTCGTGGAGTCTGTTTCTGCAATATGCCTATAAATTACAGCTTACCAGCCGGAATCATGACATTCTTGTGCCTCTAACCCATGCATCACTCTATGGCCTAATTGTTAGATAGATAGTAGATTATAAGGCAACCTGCAACTGAAGAAAGCAAGCATCACCCCGATTGCAAGCTGAATTGCTCTCATGTATCTTATTCACTATATTTGATTCATGGCAATCGATGTGCTTATACATTGCTTCAGTTTATATCTCAAAGGGACTTATATCACTGTGTAGGATTTATTAAAAACATATAAAAGTGACTGGTATCATATCCTTTATTCTGTCTATACC
>NC_033624.1:11442428-11531709 GCF_001540865.1 Ananas comosus
ATACTTTGATCAATAGAGAACATTGCATAAAGTATGACAGCATCATAGCTCAGCATGTATGAATCGTCATTTGAATTGAACTGGCGGCAACATTTGGCTAATACCATGCTTCCAAGCCACAAAACATCTGATTCCACCATGCATCATAGGTAATGGGATGATTTCATCGGAATCCATATTGGGACTGAAAAACACCAATAACCGAGTAAAGGCAACAAATTAAACCCAAAAAGGAACTAAAAAGCTCACCTCCAGGCTCCAAGTATGCGGATAATAGAACGTTTTTATATCATAGTCAAGTAGGGACTAGAGATCCTCAAGGCCCAACTATTATCGAGAAGATTTTGCATCTCACAACAGAGACATATATAGAACATCAAAAAGGCCACTTACTTGTCTTAGGTGGAAGTAGATAAAGAGTAGTAATGGAGGGACTTGACAAGTCAAGCAAGCTTCAGAGATGTATTAACTTGCAGCCGAAAAAATTGACTCAATTAATAACAAATCTGCACAGGAAATCGAGCAGTATCCATCCATTCTTGAGAGGGAGATGCAGATGCACATTAAACAACTCCAATTAATGTTGGTTTTGAAGAAGAGAAGAAGATGAGGCCTCTCGAGGCGAGTCGACAACTCGAAGCAACACAATCCAAGAAGGATCTAACTTTCTACTTTGCATCCGAGGGAAATCACCTGAATTTATTGAAGATCTGCACAAGGAACTGAAGATCGGCTACCAATTGATGAGGTTGGGAGGTAGATTGAAATCGCTACCAATTGATGAGGTTGGGAGGCAGATTGAAATCATTCCCACATAGTTAATGCTGGTTTTAAGCTCCAGAGGAAGGATTAGGTTTAATATGGAGTTAATATGAAAGAGAAAAAACCGGCGGCGTTGAAAAGTGAAGAGAGCTGAGAAGAAGAGGAGTAGGTGAGAGGATGGAGTTAAGAGGGATTTGAGGAGGAAGAAGAAGGCTTCAGCAGGGGAAAGAGACGACAATGGCATAGAATGGGTAGGTGAGTTGGTGGAGAGGAGAGTAAAGTTGCTCGGGTTTCGAGAAAATTTATTTTTTACTACATCTACCCCTGCAATTCTCGAGATTTAATCCTTATTCGAGGGGTGAGGATGAATAAAATTAACGGGTTATTCCATGATATTCTGGAATAACCCGTTTTGACCGGGTTAAAATATTTAGATGGAATTCAATTTTGTTTGGCAAAATAATTAGGATAAATCAGTTTATTCCCCTGTTATTCTGTTACCAAACGCAGCCTTATTATTGCTTCTTATATTACTATTTTTTAATTATTTATTCATCCTATCGTGTGAATTACTGTACTAGATAAATATTAAATCGTAAACTTTTAAATCCGATATATGTCACCGTTTGGATGGGGGATAAGGGGAGGGACAACCCTTATCCCCCTTTATACCCAAATATAATTTTTTTACTCGAGAATAGTAATTCTCGGGTATCTGAAATAAGCTGGTATAACTATTCCTACCAATATCTTTATTTTTTATATATACATACCCACTATTTTTTTTATTTTATATTATTTATTTAAATATTATTTTTTTTATTTTTAAAAATAGCTCAATTTTTATCCAAAAATTATTTTTTTTATCTCCATTCTTATACCTATCTCCGAAAATATATAGTGCCAACGCGTCACTCACATTCTTTGAATGTGGATATAAAAGTGGGAAAACAAAAAAGCGTTAGAATGGCAAATTCCCGTAATTTCAACCAATCAGCGGGGTCAAATGTCCCGCACGCAGCTCGAAAAGTAGAGGGCCGCGGTTCCCGTGCCTTTATTCCCCGGAAGACGAGCAGAGACCCCTCTCTCTTTGTCCCTCTTGTCCTTTCCATCGCTCCTTTCCTCTTCCTTTCCCACCACCACCACCACCACCGCCACTCCCCCCTCCCCACTCCCACACTACTAACAAAAAAAAAAAAAAAACAAACAAACACCTCTCTCTCTCTCTCTGCTACTATACCACGCTTGCACTTGTGTACTTTTTATCTCACTAGAAGAAGGAAGGAGAAAGGTGGGAGATCGAGATGGTGGAGGGGAAAGGGTCGACGCTGGTCCACGTCCTCGTCATCGCCCTCAGCCTCACCGCCTTCGGCTTCGCCATCGCCGCCGAGCGCCGCCGCAGCACGGTCAGTCTCATTTCTCTCCCTCGCCCGAAAAATCGATCCATCGATCCGGTAGAAAACGGACAGTTCACCAATAATAATCCTACAGTTAAGATCAGGTGAATCACATCAAATCAACCCCCACACTTTTGCGCATTGCATCCATGTGTTTTCGTATTTTCTCATTTTAGTATCCATAGTTTTATTTTTCTCTTTTTTCACCCTCCTGTTAACTTTTCGTTAAATTATTATATAAAAAAAGCTTCAGATACACCATTTATAGTTTATCGAATATTATTTCCTTTATTACTCTTTAGTTTTTACTTTGTTACTGATTTAACAAAAAAAAATTAATAAAAAAAAAAAATCCACATGGTACGAAAGTGATAAACTTTAAGTCACGAGGTACTAATGTGAGAAAATGCGAAACCATGTGAGAAAATGCGAAACCGAGTGGTATTTAGGCTGCGTTTGGTTGGAGAACTAGATTTTGGAGAACAATTTTTGTTGTTCCCGAGAACAGGGGATATTCCGGTACAAGATAGAATAATTGTAAATTTGTGTTTGGATGAATTCGAGAATATTCTAGAGGATATCCTTAATAGCGTTCGGATAAAAAGTCTAGAACAACATCTAAATATATTTTTAAAAATAAAATAATTAATTTATATTAGTATATTTTATATAAAATTATTTCATATAGTAATTTATAATATAATATTTCATGTAACAATTTAATTTAAAATATTATATTTACTTTATTATATATAATAATTTATTTTATGTAATAATTTATTTTATATAATATATTCATAATATATGTAATGAATAAAGTATAACTTACAATATCCTTATAATTTAATTAATAATAGTATAAATTTCAATACAAATTAAAAAATATATATGATACATGAAAAAATACTTTTTTATGTATAGTACTTAATATAAAATAAAATAATTAAATATTAAAATATAAATAACAAAATTTAATAAAATAAATAATATATCAAATTTAATTAATTTTATATTATATAATAAAATTTATGTGTAAATATATTATCATTAAAATAATATTTATATTAATATATTTATTTATATATCTATTTATCTAATAAAATAAATAGAAGAACTAAGTTGTTCTCAATTCCCTAGGAACAATTTTTAACGGGTTGTTCCAGAACAACGCAGAACAACCCGTTTTGACTGGAACAACCCGTTCTCCGCTGTTCCTCTACCGTTTGGTTATAATTTCGGGAATATCCCGTGCTGTCCCGAAATATTTCCGGTACCAAACGCAGCCAAAGGGTTAGAGGGAGTGAGTTCTCTTTTTGCTCTCTAGGTTTTCCCTTTTCTTGTAATAGAGAAGAGAGGTGTAGAGAAAGTTGGAGAAGGAGCTCTCTTGTTCTTCTTGCTTGATTCAAAAGCTTCCAAGGTAGATTGGAAGAATTCTAAGAGGTATTCCGAAGCGGGACCCGCGGAATCGGAAGGTGCTTCAAAGAAGGTGTAGCAAGAAGGGATTTCTATTGAAAGATTGTAAGCCCATTAAAATAGAATGGTAATCTCTAACCAAATCTTGTAATCTCCTCATTTGATAGTGGATTTGATCTCTCCGTGCCCGTGGATGTAGCCTGGTTTGGGTGACCACGTAAATCTTGTGTTGTTGTTGTGGTTGTGCTTGGATTTTTCTTTTTCAACTTCATTTACTCCAATCTTGCATATCTTAGTTGTGGATAATTTAGATACATCACATTTGTTTACTAGTGTGATTAGTATCTTGATAGTGAAGGTTCCGTCATTAGCTCACTACAATAAGATGGAACGATGATAATAAAAACCGGCTCATTTTTCTGGTGTTTTTTGTATTTGAACTTATTTGTCAGCAAAAATAGTAAGATGCAATCAAATATATTAGTTTATTTTTTTAACAATACAATTAAATTATAGGGATAATTTCATATGTATTCCTGCAAAGTTTATTATAGATTTATCCCTACAAAGGGATAGTTATCGTATTATCCACTAAATCTCTAAAATTTACAAATTTATACATTTTTACTGTTAAAACTATTATGCCTTTGTAAAAAGATAGTTTTTTAAAAAACTAGATTTTTAATTTATGATTTCTAAAGAATAAAAATAATAAATTACCTTGAATAAACTTAAAAAGATGATTTTTTTTTATAGGATAGAATGATTATTTTATTGAAGGAAATTCAACTTTAACAGGTGAATTAATAGGGAGTGATATATTTGCAAACTTGTTGAACGTTGAAAATGTAGTTTTATATCTTTGTAGGGATACAAATGCAATTAACGCTTTAATTATCGAATACATATCTCTCAAAAGTTGCATAGTTTATAAACTTTTCTTTTTTGAGTGGCTAAAATTGACTTTTCTTACATAATAACTATTTTTATTTTTAAATAAATATCTTTTTAACTCTATTATCAATCCTAATATTTTTATTCTAAGCTTTGTATTATTTTACGTGAACCACAAATTATAAATTCTAAGAAAATAAAAAAAACTAACTTTCTAAGGACATAATGTAAGGATTAATGTATCCATTCGTATGAGTATAGCTGTCCAAAATACCCAATATACTATAACCGACTCGGATCCTAGCTCAACTTGAACCGAACCTGATAAAAAATGAATAGTATACGGATAAAAGATATTATCCATTAAAGTTTGGGTATAGATCCAGATACTTTATATCGATATCCGACTTGGATCTGACCTGAATCTGACCTTTTAATGGGTAGGTCTGAAAGAGTTTCCAAATCCAGACTAGGAACTAGACTCGAATCTGAACCCGATGAAATATTTGATAGTAAAAAAAAAAATGAAAAATTCAAATACCACCCCTAGGGTTTCGCACTTTTTCACTTTAGTATCCAGCGGTTTAAAGTGTATCAATTTAGTACCCTATGGTTTCGCACTTTCTCACTTTAGTATCCTGTGGTTTAAAATGCATCACTTTAGTATCCTGTGGTTTCATTTTTCTCTTTTCGTCGGCTCCTCTGTTAATATTTCATTAAATTATATACAAAAAACTTCAGATACCCTACCTAGGTTTATCGAACATTTACTTTACTATCCTTTAGTTTTAATTTTGTCACTGATTTTTTTTCCTCCGTTAATATTTCGTTAAATTATATACAAAAAAACTTCAGATACTCTACCTAGGTTTATTAAATATTCACTTTAGTACCCTTTAATTTTAACTTTATCACTGATTTAACAAAAAAAATTAGTGAAATGGATAATAAAAAGAGAAAAATGAAATCGCAGGATACTAACTTAATACACTTTAAACCACAGGGTACTAAAGTGAGAAAGTGCGAAATCACAGGGGCTAACTTGATACACTTTAAACCACAAGATACTAAAGTGAGAAAGTGTGAAACCACATAGAGGTATTTGAAGTTTACCCTAAGAAAAATTTGAAGTTGAGAAATCAATTTCAATACAACTTACAGATGAAGAGTCTCTGTATATTTTTATCCTAGTGAAAACCCTAGTCACTTATTTACTCTTTTTTTTTTTACTTTTTTTATTTTACTCATTTTTTTTAATTCTAGCTGTTTAGTGCTTGAATCTTTCTTTTAAACGAATTTTATTGGAGTAAGTGCAACTAATTAAAACGCCGGTGTTTTATAGTAAGAGGTTTATGATTTGTTCATAAACTATTTAATAAAGTTTATAAAAAATATGTGCATACGAGTATCCGTAATCAATCTAGGCTCGACCAGTACTCGATCCACACATGGTCTTAAGCAGGTAGTATACAGGTAATCATTATCCAAACCCCACTTAAATAAACCTGATGGGTATATTATTAACTTAAGTATCTAGATCCGGACCCAATCTTAAGTTAAATGGGTAAGGTATATATTTTTTGAGAAAAATTTCAAATACCACCCCTGTGGTTACACACTTTCTCACTTTAGTACCCTGTGGTTTAAGGCGTATCAATTTAGTGCCCTATGGTTTCTTTTTATCTTTTTATTATCGATTCCACTAATTTTTTTTCATTAAATCGGTGACAAAGTTAAAACTAAAGGGTACTAAAGTAAATATTCGATAAACCTAGGTGGGTCTCTGAAGTTTTTGATATATAATTTAACGAAATATTAACGGAAAAGCTAGTGAAAAGATAAAAATGAAACCACATGACACTAACTTGATAAATTTTAAACCACAGGGTACTAAAGTGAGAAAGTGCGAAACCACAATGGTGGGATTTGAAGTTTACCCCTTTTTTTTATCCATTTCTTTTTAAGGTTCGGGTATATCCAGACCCGACCGGTCTACGAACACCTTTAGGCACAAGCTGTATTCGCTGTGCCGCATCCTGCTAATAAGATATAGGCAATATATACTCCCATGCCGATGGTACAACTCAAAACATTTTATTTTTTAGGAAAAACTTCAAATACCACCCCTGTGATTTCACACTTTCTCACTTTAATACCATGTGCTTTAAAGTATATCAGTTTAGTGCCATATGGTTTTATTTTTCTCGTTTTATTATCGATTCCACTATTTTTTTTTGTTAAATCAGTGGTAAAGCTAAAAATAAAAAGTACTAAAGTGAATATTCGATAAATCTAGATAGAGTATCTAAATTTTTTTTGTATATAATTTAACAAAATGTTAACAGAGGAGCTGACGGAAAGAGAAAAATAAAACCACTGAGTACTAATTGATATACTTTAAACCACAGTGTACTAAAGTGAAAAAGTACAAAACCACATGGGCGGTATTTGAAGTTTATCCTATTTTTTAAATTAGTAAGTAATTTTTTCAATAAAATTTAAAATATTTGATAAAAACATAATAAACAATGAGAATATTATTTTGCTAAAAAAATAAATATTTGATGTGATTATGTGTCGGCACACGTGTATTTTTTGTGACCAGCACGCATCAATACGACCGGACACATACCATGTCGTATCATACTGGTATATTAAATTTTCGATACGATCCTGTGCACGAAACTCAAATCCTTGACATAATAGTCAAAATAGTAAATATTTAACTGAAACAGTAGTCTCTCTGTGAGAATAAATTTGCAAATTTTAAAGCTTTTTAGAGAGTGATAATTAAAACTTTACTTTATAGGGCTCGATCAGCTATTTTAAAGGATTGTAGGGTTGCATATGAAATTATCCCAAAAAAATATCTCGCAATTTACTCCCTCCTCTCCCTCCGCCTCCCTCTTCATTTTAGGGTTTAGGGTTTTAAAAGCCACTCGTGCTCTCCTTCTCCCCTCCCATGGCGGTTCGGAGCTAGCGCTTCTCTCTAGGGTTTCTCCATTTCTCCTTCCTCTCTAGGGTTAGGTTAGGGTTTTAGTCTCTTTCTATCTCTCTCTCTCTCACTCTACAATCATCCTGTTTTAGGCTTAGGGTTTTGCTTCTTCTCGTTTGTATTGCACTTGGATCGCCATGTGGGCGCTTCGCAGAGCTTCGAGCTCCATGAGGTGGTGCTTCTACCTTTAATTTTATTCTCATTTATTATCTATTTAATCTCGTTGGAATGGAATGTAGACGGATACTAATCTCTCACTCTTTTTAGTCGCTTCTTGTGTACAACGAATGTTGTTGTTTTTAACATTTTTGAACATTTTATTAATTGATTGTACGTTTCATTTCATTTTCTATTCATCTAGACATCAAATCTCTTCTATTTTGGGGATTTTTTTTTCTTTTCTGAAATTAGCCGAGTATTTAGTGCCTGTTAAAGTAGAGATTTTGATCGCTCCTTTTATGACCGTATGCGTTCTTGATTAGATGGTGACGGTGAATCGTTCCGTTATTTCCTGTCGATCATGAGATCATAATATTAACAAGTTCTCTCAGTGTTACTTTAATTGGATTCTTTGTATACAACACAATGTGTGAATTTCGTCGATCACGATCGTAGTAGTAGCTATTAGTGTGTTTTAATTTCTGTTCATATGAAATCTCCACCTAGCCTATGTAACATGGCCGTGAAGCCTGTACAATATATACATTGCTGGTTGTTGATAATGGTTAAGAAAAGAAAAAAAAAAAATAGTGCCAATCTTTATAAATCTTAGATTATGTGGGTGTACGGATTGATGTGATCAAACTTGGGCAATAAACATGTAATTATGAATTGAATTCCTTGCTAATTATGGTCTAACTTTAGAAGTAATCTTTAACTTCTCATATATTTCCTTTCCCTATCAGGAGCCACAGCCGCCAAATTGTGGGTGTTCGTGCTTCAGTGGTCCAGGTGGAAATACCAAGTGCCAACGTGGAGCATCAGGGGAAATACTGTCAAGGACCTGATTGCCGCGATCTACCAAAATCGGTTTCAAGTATCCGTTTTGCTTCTTCGAGATCTTTCCTGTGGAGTAGGAAGCTTTCATCTGAGGCCGGCGCTAAGTCCAGTGACAAGGAGGATGACTTGGAGGATGGCTTCTCTGATCTCGAGGTACCTCCAGAAACTGATAATGCTGAAGACGTCAAAAAAAAAGAGGGAGATGAGGATTTGTTGTCTGAAGGAGAGATAGCTGTAGAAGAAGAAGAGGAATCCGATGAAGTCGTTGATAATTCAATTGACTTGTCCGACACAGAATCAGATGCCAAAAGTGATAAGATCTTGAGGAAGAAGAATCTCGCGTCTCCTCTTTTCAAGATTATTATGGATTCTCCCAGGCATAACATGTCTGCTGCACTTGAGAAATGGGTTGAGGAAGGTAATGAGCTGGGACGAAGCGAAGTATTTGTTGCCCTTCTTAATCTTCGGAAACGGAAGTTATATGCGAAAGCACTGCAGGTGTTTACTTTTTCTCAGCTTTATTTATAGTCTGATAACAGAAAATCATATCTTTATCATCTAGTGTCATGAAATTTTAGTTCGGTTTCTAGCAAATGACTTGCTTATAGTTAGCAATTTATTTTTAGCTTGGTTACCGTGATATCTTTTAGTACCGGAATGCTAAAGCCGTCGTATAAATTGTTATCTGTATAACATTTTTGAAGTTTTGATCTTGGTGAGCAGTTTGCTAGTTTCAGTATGTGACCACTTGACCTATTGCGATTGTATCGTACAGTTCAGTTTCAATGAACTTGAATTGTCAAATTCTGATTTTGAAATTGATTGTTGCGCCAAATATGCAATGTCGAAAAGAGTTTCTGTATGTTTCATGAATACATAGTTTTATTTTAATAGTAGTGTATCAGAATTTTAGATTTTTAAGATGCCACAACAAATAAAAAGAGGCAAGGAATACTTTAGTTCTGTTCAATCATAATTATGGTGCACTATCACAAGTTTTCTACCCATTTTTCTGTTCCATAATTTTTATTTTTATTTTTTGTTCACATGATTTTGCAGTTTATGGAGTGGCTTGAGACAACAAAGCGCATCGAGTTTGGAGAGCGTGATTATGCTTCTCTCGTGGACTTGGTCAGCAAAGTCCATGGCCTTCACAGGGCCGAACAGTACATAAAAAAGATCCCGGAATCTTTTAAGGGAGAGATCGTATACAGGACTCTCCTGGCCAGTTGTGTCTCTGCCGTCAATGTCACAAAAGCTGAGGAAGTTTTCAACAAAATACGTGATCTTAATTTCCCAATTACAACCTTTGCCTGTAACCAATTATTATTGCTTTACAAAAGAGTTGACAGAAAGAAAATAGCTGACGTCCTTTTAATGATGGAAAAGGAGAGTGTCAAGCCATCTCTGTTCACATACAAGCTACTGATAGACACTAAGGGCAGTGCAAGAGACATATCGGGTATGGAACAAATCGTCGAGACGATGAAGGCTGATGGTATAGAGCCAGACTTACTGATCCAAGCTATGGTTGCAAAACACTATATTGCAGCAGGTCACAAGGAAAAAGCAGAAGCTGCTCTCAAAGAGATGGAAGGTGAGAATATAAAAGAGAACCGAGCGGCGTGTAAAGCCCTTCTTCCTCTCTATGCTTCGCTTGGTAAAGCAGATGAAGTGGGAAGGATCTGGAAAGTATGTGAAGCTAACCCTCGCCTCGATGAGTGTCTAGCTGCAATCGAAGCCTGGGGCAAGGTTGGCAAAATAGAAAATGCGGAGAAAGTCTTCGAAGACATGTTTAAAACTTGGAAAAGGCTTTCTTCTAGGTACTACAATGCTTTGCTGAAAGTTTATGCGAACCATAAGCTTCTCTCTAAAGGTAAGGAACTGGCAAAGAGGATGTCAGATAATGGGTGCAGGATCGGTCCTTTAACTTTGGACGCGTTAGTGAAGCTTTATGTGGAATCTGGAGAGGTCGAGAAAGCAGATTCAGTACTGCAAAAGGCTTCTCAAAATAATCAGATGAAGCCTCTTTATAGCTCATATATCACTCTGCTGGATAATTATGCGAAGAGGGGAGATATCCATAATGCGGAGAAGATATTCCACAGGTTGAGGCAGATTGGGTATGTTGGGAGGATGCGGCAGTATCAGTCATTGCTTCAGGCATACGTAAATGCAAAGTCTCCCGCTTACGGGTTTAGGGAAAGGATGAAGGCCGATAATATGTTCCCGAACAAGGCTGTGGCGGGACAACTGGCGGCTGTTGATGCATTTAGGAAGACGCAGATTTCAGAGCTGCTTGATTAGGGTTTTGTTCTGATCCAGTTTGCTAGCTTCGTAAGGTAATATGGATCTTCTAATGGTCGTACACTCACATAAAGATTTTCTTCGAATGCTTTTATCCTCTTGTTGTTTTCAAGCTTTCATAATGTATTTTAATTTGCTATTCTAGAACTGTGTTGTAAGCTTGTGATATCAATTCTACTTCTCAAATCCTGCTCTCTTCCCAGTATTTTTCGAAATGCCGGCCTCAGTTGTCATTCTCATGCTTACTGATTTGACAGCCTGATTAAATTTAGGCAAAAAAATGAGAACAAATTATTGCTTACTAGGGTATAAGATTAGAGATATCAATATTTTACAATAGCCAAGTGAACTATGGTTTGTTAGGGGTTTTCCTGCAATCAAGCCTTAAAATAACTATGTAATGGATCAACTTTACTGTTAAGTGCTGTATTTTATTGTTAACAATCGATTGTTTCTGTTCATGGAAGAGCAAAGTGTTCATCCGATGGCGTATGGACTGATTCTAAGCTTGGCTTGGTATGGTAGTAGCGTAGTAACAATTCATGCATGAAACCTAATAAACTACATTAAGAGCATAGTCTTTTGGATTTGATTGTTGCGTTTATTAGTCATTACAACATCGCAAAGTGTCCGTGAAAGTTAATTTTGAGCCAGTTAAAAGTTTCTGCTGTAACTTTGATTTCATGATGCATCTTTGCCCTCTAATTATTTTTGAACTTCTAAATGGTTTATTTCTGCCTCAAAACTGGTGGTTGATCTTTATAATTAGCTGCTGCGTTTACAATGTCATAAAAGTTTTGGTAACACCTTTAGTAGAATGTAATTGATTTGTAGATTATAATCTAATGGTGTATGAGGTTTTATCTATTGCCTATAATTTTCTACCATGTCTGTTTTAAAAACCTTTGGCCAATTTGCATAAAAAATCAACTAGTTTTAGGCTTTTGCAAAACCGGGCCACCTTTTTCGTTTTTGTAGATTCAGTCCGTTTTTTCAGCGCCTGACCAAAATACCCTGACTACTTTTTCTCTCTCCTCTTCTCACTCTTCTTTTTTTCTCTCGTTCATTTTTTTTTTCTCCCGCCGAAGAGAGCGGAGGCAGAGACGGAAGCGGAAACGGTCCGTCTCGCCTCTCACCCTCATGCTCTCTACCTCGCCCTCACCCGTGCACCCCCACCTTCCTCACCTCCGACCCCACTGAGGCCGCGCCGCAACTCTTTTTTTTTTCATCTCCGATTCTCCTTCACCATCTCCGATGACGACGCCTCTCTCGCCCTTCTCGCCCTCTCCCTCTCCTTCCTCCTCTGCCGTATTCGAAGACGACGCATCTTCGCCAACGCTCCTGGACGTTGCTGCGGCGCTGCAGCCTCAGAGCAGGGGTTCTTAGCGGCGTTGTCGTCGGCGCTGGCAGAGACGGGTGACAAAAAAAAATATAGAAGAAGCAAGAGAAAAAAATAAAGATAAAAAATTATAGAAAAAAAAAAGATGAGGATAAAATTGCACCGTTAAAATAAAATTATACTATTTTAAAAGAACGTTGCACTATTAAGATGTAAATTGCAGCTTTAAGATAAAAATTACACTCTTTAAACAAAAATGACACTTTTTAAGAGATATTTACACTTTCTCCTCTTATTGCACTCTTTTAGATATAAACTGCATCCATTAAGATAAAAGTTATACTCTTTAAACGAAAGTTGCACTCTTTGAGAGATATTTACACTCTCTTCTTCTTGCACTCTTTGAGATGTAAACTGTATTCTTTTAAGAGATATTTATACTGTTTCTCCTCTTGTTGCTCTGTTTCTCCTCTTGTTGTACTGTTTCTCCTCTTGTTACACTGTTTCTTCTCTTGTTGCACTATTTCTCCTCTTGCTACATTATTTTTCCTCTTAAAGGGTGCAGTTTAAGAGAAAATTGGCGCCGCCCCGGGAATCAAGTCAATGATGAACTCGATCTCCCGGTCCGGTGGCAATCCTGGTAACTCTGGCGGAAAAACATCCGGAAACTCGCATACTGCCCGAATTTCACCTTTTGGGCTTCTATCATTTTCGCCAAATAGGCCACACATCCACCTTTGATCATTTTCCTCGCCCTCGCCGCTGATATGGTCGCCGCGAAACGCGAGCTTTTACATGCCCGATATACTAACTCCTCTTGGTTAGGCTTAAGGATGTCAGTGGGTATGGATACCCGAAATTTTATCCGAACCCAAACCCGAATAAAACGGATATATCCGATGGATATGAATATGGATTCGAATATGGATATAAAAAATAGAAACCCGATGGATATGGGTTAGGATATGGATTTTGATTGTATCCGACCCGAACCCGAACCCGAACCCGACCCAAACCCAACCCGAACCCGAATTTATTTTGTAATATATATATATATATATATATATATATATATTTGATATTATATTTGAATTTGTATTTTATAATTTTAGATTTAATATAATATATTTTGAAATATTGAAAAAAGAAATAAGTGTTTCGGGTTTAAATTTTCAAGTTCGGGTTCGGGTTTGGGTTTCGGATTTTTGGTCAGGTTCGGATTTGGATATGGATTTTTAAAATCCGTCGGCTTCGGGTCCTGGTTTGGATTTTAATTTTGGAGTCGGGTTTTGGTTCGGGTTTTTAAAAATCCGCCATCTCTAGTTAGGCTCACAAAATGTGATCACCTTACTCTCACAATCGATAACCGTATAGTATTTGGAGAGCCAATCGATCCCCAAAATTACATTGCCGGTGGTAACCCCGCAAGCTGTCTCGGAGTAAAAGGAACTGATGCCGCCGTCGATGCAGACGACACCCAACCCGGGCACTCCCGGATAAGATGTCCCGATTGGCCACACGTGAAACATTTTCCTTCACGTTGCGGGCAAGTCGACAGTCGATACTCACCGCCGCAAATAACACACCGCATAGGCCTCCAACTCCTCGATTGTTGCCGCGGCTACCGGAGAGGCTTCTTAGCATCAGGCCGGCCCCCGGCACCACCCGCCGACCGCTTCTTTCCTTTGTCCCTTGACTCGGCCATGGACTCGCGCTCCTCTCGCGCATAGGCGTTGCCATGCTCCGCCCACAAGACTCGATCAAAGATCTCCGTAAAGGTCGTGAGCTTGAACAATTGAACGGCCTTATAAATCTCGGGCCGAACTTCCCGCAAGAACCAATCGGCCCGATCCCGGTCATCTCGAACAACATCCAGGACGCAATCGATAATGTGAGAGAACTCCTGCTCGAATTCTCCCACTGAACGATCTCCTTGCCTCAACTTGCGGAACTTGTCCTGTAGCTTCCGCTTCACCGTGTCGGGGAAATAGTTCGCGAACATTGCCCTCTTGAACTGTTCCCACAGCATAGGCGGAATATCGAAAAGTCGATCCCGGTTCACCCGTTTCCACCACACTTTCGCCGCCTTCTCCAAACAACGAGTAGCGAGGTGCACCTTGCCCTTCTCCAAGGTGTATATGTCCTCGAAAAGCGACTCTATGGAGTCGATGCACGACTCCACCATCGATGGCTCCACCTTTTCCTCGTCAAACGTAGGTGGGCTAAACTTCTTGAACATAACGAAAGCCGCAAGCGCACGCTCCTGCTCCGCCTCTACCGCCGCACTATCGGGATTTGAGGTTCCCGAACTGGCCGGCACCGCCGTAACTGGTACAGCCGCCGTTGCTATACCCTCAACTGCACTCGGTACCACCGCAGGGGGCGCAGGATGCTAGGCGCCCGCCTGAGTCGCTGCTACCTGCTGCCGTTCTAAGACCTCTTGAAGCCTTTGAATCTACTCCCCTTGGCGTTGAACAGACTACGCTTGCTGTCGCACCACTCCAATAAGTGCGGACATTTGTTCCCGAAGCTCCCCATCGCCACTTGCTCCGGGTTACAACGGGCCGTACTCGGTTCCTCGGGCATAGACCTTGTTCGGGGTCGATCACGAGGCATTGCTTCCTGAAGCATTGTAACTCACATTAGTTACTTAACCGATACACTCGAACATACCCAATCCGGCGAAGGCAATAAGTGTATTCATTCTCATTCCAAAGCATTATGTCGTCGACCACCGATCACAACACAAGGAATAGAAAACAAATATCAACTTGAATTTAGCCTCTAACCACATTAGAGACATACTAACATTAACCCGATCATAAAGCTTTCGCTATAACGTAGTTCCACGTCACTCACGTTTCCTAGATCCTTAAGATTTTTCATTCCTAAGGGTCTCTAGGTCTATCATATACTTTCACTTTTAGGCTCTGATACCATATCTGTCACGCCCCGGGACCGCCTGTTTCGTCGGTTCGGGCACGTCGAACAGACGCCGAACGGACAGCACCTCGCTTGTCTGTCCAAGGCTCAACACATGTACAATTCAAGTAAAGAGAATGCACAAGCGGAAACATACACAAATGGCTTACACGAGAGCAAGCAGTAGCCAAAAGTAAAAGATTCTAAACTAAACATTCAAATAAATATAATGATTAACTTTTAATCACATTCGTTCATACAACTCTTACATTCACATTCATATCTCACATTTACATTTACATTCTTTTCATCATTTCTTTTTACATCACAAGCTCTCCCAAAATAGACTTTTACATTTAACCATCATTAATACATCTATAATCATCAAAGATAAAAGATGATATATAAAGGAGTATGCAACTAAGCAAATAATAAACTCACACGGGTGGTCACTGTCTATGACGCGATATCTTTACCGCGATCGTTGGCCAGCTCACTCGATCCCAGCTCTGTGGAAATAGTGGGGTGAGAATTACAACAAAGTTTCTAGTGCGTTCGGCCGCCGACCTCGCCAATTTTTTCACTAGGTCTAAATCAGACACAATAGAAGAAAAGAGAGATAGTAACCAACTAAACAAATGCAGCTAATATGCCTAAACCAAATATAATTAATATAGATGCTCAAATAGAATGCTCATGAAGAATGCAAGATTCATTTCCCAATTCTCAAATCCATTTGGCTAACCCGTAGGTTTCACCTAAAGCAACTCACCAACTCATAATCCCAATTGTCGGGGAGATTACTACGACCCGACGGGACCGTCCTCTGGGGAGACTACTACGACCCAGTGATGACTACTCAGGAGCTCATCGCTCGAGGGGGAGCTACCACCCTCCAAGCCAAGACGTAAAGGCGAGTATGATCCAATCCTTAACTATAAGGATTCCAAGTTCAATCCAATCCTTAACTATAATGATGCAATACTCATATGACTCTTAACTATAAAGTTGTTATGTCATAATGTCAACTATGTCATTTACTAGCATTCTTTGACTTTCCTTGTGTAACAACACTCTAAGTGTTCTATAATCACATTCTCATGCATTCATTGTTCTTATTAATGCCACACTTGTGTTTTCCTCTAGCATTCAATGTTCTCATTAATGCCACACTTATACACTAGCATTCTTGACTCTTTAATGCCACACACACTAAATGTTCTTGCATTTATTGTTCTTAGCAATGCCACACTCTTTGTTCATCTCTAGCATTCAATGTTCTCATTAATGCCACACACTATTAATGTCATAATGTCATTTGTTCTCAATGTCACTAGGTTCTTTACCATTTCTAGATTCTTATCATCGTTCATGCATACATAGGATTTTTGCAAGTTCTCATTAGATTATAGTTACCTCACATGCATTTTGTACTTACAACATGTAATAACACATATCCACATGCTCTCAATTCACCCTATTATGCATAATAAACATATATAACTCATGCTTAAGAAATGACACTTTAGACATAGAAGAAAATTCGAGGATTTCGAAAAGAACCACCCACCTCGTATGGTTACAAAGGTGTTACGACTCAATTCTTGTGATTTTTAGCTGCCTATTCTCTCACATGCGGCAAAACGAAGCCAAATTAGGCTTTTTCCCTAATAACTTTACGTAGACTCGTTGGACTAGCGAACCGAGTTCATATTCGGGTTAGAAATACCCCTAATTAGCTTTCTACAAGATTAATTTTGATCTAAATCCCTCCATGACAAAAGCCCCAATTTTGGGTGCCCTAACAATATCATATAGCAATATACTCTATAATCCCATTTAAACCAAGCAATAGCAAGCTTGAAATCATCTAGAGGTTCATCTAAAACCTATTCTAGGTCATTTAAACCAAAACTTAGGATTCTACCATGAGAGGATTGAAAGCTTACCTCTAAAGCTTTCCTTTCCTTAAGCTAATGAGGAAGAAGAAGAGGTTGCTCCACCTTCTTGCGTTCTTCTCCACCAAATCAACCTCTTGCTCCACCCTTTTGAGAGAGAGAGAAATCCTAGAGAGAGAGAGAGCTCTTTTAGGTGTTGGTGTGGGTGGAAATGAGAGGGAATGAGCCCTAACTCATTCCTATGCACTCCCCTCATGTCACTTTTGCACATAACACCCCCAACTCTATCTTTCTCACCCTGCCCGCGCAGTGCAGATTCGGGCTACGGGGTCCGGACCCTAAAGCTAGGGTCCGGACCCCGAGAGCGTATTTTCTTGCAAAAGTGCAGAATTTCCTCTATTGCTCTCTAAGGTCCTCTAAGACCCTATGCAACTCACTTTTATATGTTTCGGACTTTCCGAAGCGTTCCGAAGCAACCAACTTCGCACTTTGATCAATTTGACTAAAGTTCGATATTCGCTACCGAAATTTCGGTATATTACACTTATGATGTACATATATTACGAGATGAATGATATATAATGAATGAAAACATGTAAAAATGGTTGAATGCAATGTAATAGATAGAACTCTCTCTCTTGTGTTGCTTGTGTAGTACTTGCTTATCATGCTTGCAATGTTTATGTATGTTGTTTAAGTTACCTGGGCAACTTGATGTACATGACCTTGTTGTTAGCCTTGGGCGGATAGAGAAGACTCTGTCCATTCGGCGACTGTCGAGAAGCCCGAGCCGACCAAATTGGCGATCGCGGGCTCTGACAATAAAAGTCTCAAGTATCTGTTCACCCAGAAGGAGTTGAACCTGCGACAACGCCAATAGTTGGAGTTGTTGAATGACTATGATGTTAGCATTCAGTATCACACCGGAAAGGCGAATGTGGTGGCAGTTGCGTTGAGCAGGAAGTCAGTGCAGAGCTTGAGCATACTGATTATTCAGCAGAGGCCGTTACTTGAGCAGCTGCAGCGGTTGAGGCTCGAGATAGTGTTCCCTGGATCTATTGCTAGACTGATGGCTATAGTCTTGCAGCCCACTCTATTAGACAGCATTAGGGAGAAACAGAGTAGAGACTCTCACTTATTGAGGATTCGAGAGCAGCTGGAGAGGGGACAGGTTGAGGCTTTTACTGTGGACAGTTCGAGAGTATTGCGGTACAGAGACCGACTATGTGTGCCTATGGATTCAAAGATCCGAGAGGAGATTTTGAGAGAGGCTTACTATTCACCTTATACGGTTCACCCCCGTGGAACCAAAATATATAAGGACTTGAAGGCACACTTTTGGTGGAACGGAATGAAAAGAGACATTGGCAGATTTATGGCTCAATGTCTGACTTGCTAACAAGTAAATGCGGAACATCAGGTACCTGTTGGCAAGTTTCAGAGTCTGCCAGTGCACGAGTGGAAATGGGAGCAGATCACGATGAATTTTGTCGTGGGATTACCGAGAGCACATGGTGGTTTCGATGCTATTTGAGTGATAGTAGACAAACTGACTAAGTCTACTCACTTCCTATCAATACAGATCACCTGATCCAGGGAGAGACTAACTCAGTTGTACCTGGATGAGATTGTGAGATTGCATGGGGTACCGATCTCGATCGTATTAGACAGAGATCTGAGGTTTGTTTTGCATTTTTGGAGGAGCCTTCAGACAGCCTTGGGTACACAGCTACACTTTAGCACGGCGTTTCACCTACAAACGGATGGTCAGTCTGAGAGGACCATTCAGACTCTGGAGGACATGCTGAGTGTATATGTCCTGAATTTTGGAGGAGGGTAGCATCGACATTGAGACTGGCTAGGTTTGCATACAACAACAGCTATCAAACGAGCATTCAGATGGCTCCGTTTGAGGCGTTGTATGGACGCAAGTGTCGATCCCCTTTGCATTGGAATGATGTGGGTGAGAGGAAGACTCTGGGATCCAAGATTCTGATAGAGGCAGAGGAGAAGGTCAAGATTGTGCGACGACACATTTTGACAGCCCAGAGTCGACAAAGGAGCTACGCCGATACCGAGAGACGAGATTTAGAGTTTCAGGTTGGAGATCATGTGTTTCTGAAAGTCTCGCCGTCCCGAGAGATATGCAGATTCGGAGTACGTGGAAAGCTCAGTACACGCTTTGTAGACCATTTCGAGATATTGGAGCGAGTTGGACCGGTAGCCTATAGGATTGCTCTACTTCCTACGACTAGCCGACATTCATGATATTTTTCACGTCTTGGCATTGAGGAGATACGTGTTCGACCTCTCACACGTGATTGACTTTACTCCACTGGAGCTTGGCTAGGACTTGAGATATGAGGAGCGACCGGTGCGGATTCTTGCTCGTGAGACGAAGAAATTGTGCAATCGGGTCATACCTTATGTAAAAGTGTAGTGGAGTCATCAAGAGGAGCGTGAGACGACATAGGAGCCGGAGGCGGTAATAAGGGAGTTCTATCTCTTCTTGTTCGAGACTCAGGTTTGAGGTATATTTTTAGTTTTGAGGAAGAAATTTTTTTTAAGGAGGGAAGGTTGTGATATACTGAACCTTAGCAAATTGGCAAGGTTACAGTATAAGTTTATGCTTGATTGAGTTGGAGACGGTTTGCGCAAAATAGACATAAAAACGGACTTTAAAACTCAATATATATATTGTAAAGGACTAAAGTTGAATACTTAGTTATAGAGGAGCTTGTTGGCAATTTTGATTTATTTAAGCGGTGGAGTCCACGTGCTATTCCCCCATCTTTATCCCCACCTCTTTAATTAGGTGTGGAGAGGTAGGGAGTAAAGTTAATTATCCTTTCCCTCTCTTTTAATTGTGGCTTGGTGGAGAGTGCGGATCGAGCCCGGATCGTTGTCGACTTTGCGCCGGAGAGCCGTTGGAGCGTGTGGGCGTCGCGGGTGCGTCGTTGTAGGTCGGGCGAGTGTGTGAGTTCCGCTTCTCTCGACTTCTCGTCGTTGTTGGACGAGCTTTTGAGGTGAGTTGAAGTTACCGAAATTTTTGGATTTCCTCCTAAGCTGCAGTTGACAGCATATATTTTTGGTTTCGTATATCATGTTTAATAGCTCGAATTCGTGGATTTGCATGTTCTTTGAAATCTGAATTTAGAGCATAGTTAGTGGTTTAAATAAATTATACATGTTGAACTTGGATTTGACTTAGGAGAAAACTATAACTTCTACACTGTCAGTTTTCTGAAAACTATCAGATTTAGTTTTAGGAGCTGTAGTTTGGTTGTATTGCTGCAGTTTGTATGCTGTGGATATCCTAATTAATATAAGATGAATTTACACTTGTGCTGGGATGTCGAATTTATTTTTACAGTATTGTGTACGCTGTTTCGGATTATCGGGTACCGTCGCTGTTGACGGTGAAAATAGATTCCTGTTTTTGCATCAAATTGGCCGAGAGCACGTGAGTTTTGGTTGTTAGACCCATTTGCCTTGACTATAGCCTGTGAGAGCCTGATTGAGCTCGGCAGAGATACGCTTATATACTCGATTGGGTAGCGCCCACGAGTCCCATTCCAGAATCGGGCTTTATGCGTTTGCGTTGTTGTCGTGTCCTGATTGGACTCGCTCTCCACTAACGATCCAGCGTGGTGGTTGTTAGTGTAGTTTCGACAGGCGGGACGGGTGCATTCACAGTCCCTAATGAAATTGGGTAAGATAGTGCATCTTTATAGCTACAGATAGTTAGTGTTGATTAGCGATGGTATAATGGCATATAGCTGCAGAGTGTTTACAGCTTCCTTTACTATCATTGATCTGTAGACTTAGTGGGTGAGCCGTTGAGGTCAGTAACAGTACCCACTAAGAACTTTCTTTTTGCAATAGTTCTCACACCCAGTTGTTGACCCCTTTTTGTAGAGTCTTCATCGGTGGCTACTGCTGTTGCTGATACAGATCATGGAAAGGGAGTCGCGAGTTAGATTCCTTCCAACTTTGTGCAGTGCTAGAGGAGTACGTCCTACAGGCAGTTTTGGGGTATTTATGTATATATTGTTGTTGTCTGGGTACTCGCTGGAGCGAGTGGTGTAGTAGACATGTGTATGTATTGGAACCCCTCGAGGTTTTATTTAAATATGTTTACAGTTCTGTTAGCAGCTCTATATTTCTAGTTGTAGTTTTGTATGATTATAGGTATAGGTATAGCTATCACTTCGTATATAGGAAAAATTCCTTTGTATACGGCGGATTTGTCGGCGTGGCCGAAAAAATGTGTAATCCGGGACGTGACATTAACGGTGTAAAACAATCCAAATCTAATAAAATTTTTATAGAAAATTCTTTTCACTATTTAGAGTAAAATCAGCATCTCTTATCTTAAATTCAAGTCGTTTATCATCATTTTTTATGAGATTTTTATTTTCAGCTGTTCATTTTTAGACTGCTCGTTTGATAGATAAATAATACCGAAAAATTATGAAATTTAGTTTTCAAATACTTTCAATAGTGTAGATTAAGTTTAACGGAGTAGATCGTCGATTTGAATGCTGCATCATTAAAAACAACTTGGTAGCACGGGGGCCTCCGTGCCACCGATAGTATATTAGTCTGGCTCTATATATATAAATTTATGAATAATATTAAAAAAAATTCTAATATTTTCTGTTATTATCGGCGTAGAATTTATAAATAAAAAAATATAAAAAAATTAATTCGAATGAAAACACTATCTTTGTTGGTTCTTAAAATAAATTATTTATTTATTCATTTTATTAATGAAGAGAGGGCGGCGGCGGCGGCGGCGGCGGCGGCGGCGGAGCCAGCGGTAGAGGCAGAAAAGCGGGACGACTACGAACTCTGGTTTCAGTATGCACTCAGAGGTGCCCTTTCAGCATTGGCAGTAGACGCCAGTTTTGGTGTCATCAAAAATTTGTTTAAAAAATGATAAAATTTGGAGTCAAGTTAGTAGTTACCTTTGGTTAGTTTATGCATGTGTAGTATAATCTAATTGTGTAAGACTAAAATATCGTTGTGGTTTTTTTAAAATAAAATATTTTAAGTATTTAGGCTTTATTTTATTATGGTTAAAGTATGTTTAATTACCCTGATGTGATGTAACGCTAATGTTCGAACCCTTGTTTTTTTTTTTTTTTTTTTAGATTTTTAATCTAGAAAAAATAGTTAATAACTTGCAACTATCCTGTGATTCACGATTTTAATTTTATCTTTTTTTTTCTAGTTTTTATATAATGTATATTAATTTTTACAAAAAATAATTTTTATTTAAAATTTTTGAATCAAGTTAAAATACCAATTAAAAAATTACTTCTGAATCGACATAGAACAAAAAAGGATTAAACTGTAATATAATATTTAAAAAAAAAAAATGATATTTCTTATATTGTCATCTTGTAATGATTTACGTAACTAAGAAATTAAGGTCGATAGATCATTTTTGTTCACTTGCAACATGATAAAAAAAAATAAAAAATTATAAATATCAATTTATTAACATCTATAACATAAAAATTTAATTACTTTAATAAAATAAAGCTACAGTATCTGCTTCAACGCATTTAGCAAATTATGAAACCATCAATATTACTCAAACCTGCTAATGACAATTTTGGAGTAATTAGTGACGTTATCTTTGCACAAATTAGCCAAAATATTGTGTATCAAATTAACCAATCAAGGTAACAAATGAAGTAAAAACTTTATCTCTCTTAAACATAAAAATTAACTCACCTTAATATACCGATTCAATTTTTTTTTTTGACCGTTAATAATATATACCCTGCAATTTAAAAATAATTTGTCAAAACAAATGGAATAGAATGGTAAAAAGAATAAAAAACACAAATTCAGGTTCTATAGCTTATGACGGTACTTTTTCCAAGTTGAAAAGGAAAAAGAAGCATCTTATAAGAAATACTCACCATATACCCATTGTTATTTCTTCCGATATTTTTTTATTTGTCTTTTCGTATTTCTTTTGAGAAAGTAATTCTTAAAATATTAATTATATGTATAGAAGTGTGATTATTGTTACCATTTAAAAGAATAAAAACATCTTTATTATCATATTGTTGAAACTTTATAAAAAGCTAGAATCATACCTTTTGCCATAATTTCAATTTCAAAACCTGAATTGTTGACGGTAATCCTTACTCGTGGTTCTTCCTTGTTAGCGATCTGCGAAAAAGACGGGACGTTTCGAGTCTAATTCCCTTATCCCCGGAGATGGAGCCGTCACAGACAATTAAATTAGGGTTAGATCGGGACTCCTGTATGTTACATATTTATATATAACTTGATATAAGGATGTTAAATCACATCCGTCCATCAAGGACGTGTCCAGATACATCCTAACCGTAAGATCTACCATATCTTTATAGATCGACTTAAATAGTTGACTGTATCTTTATGGATCGGCCTTGAATATATCACATGGGCCACATCCAACATTCTCCCACTTGGCCTAGTGATATATTTATTACCGTATAGACGATACAAAATTTTATTAGGTACCAACTAAATTATATAGTCAAAATCTCCCACTTGACCAGAAAATCACAATACTTTGATCATAGCGGTTATACCCCAAAAGATGAACACTTCCTTCCATGTATCAAAAGCATGTATTTCTTAATCAAATAACTTTATGAGTTACAACCGTATGAACTTATTATAAGTTCAACTCAGAGTCCCACTTTAATGCACAATAATACTTTAATGTACAAAAGATAACTTTATGCGCATATGTGCAAAAATCAAAATGTATTCTTATTCAAATAAAACTAACTTTCATGTATCAAAATGCTTTAGTCATAGGATCAGTAATCATCATCTCGGTCCCAATGTGTTGGATATCCACCTTCTTCTTGTCGTATTCTTTCACAGCAAGATACTTTATATATCTATATGTATGCTGTGATCTTTAATTCGACTATTCTTGGCAAAAAACACTGCAGCAGAATTGTCGCAATAAATCTTAATTGGCCTTGAGATAGAGTCGACAACTCTTAAATCTGAGATAAAATTTCTCAGCCATAAAGCCTGTGACGAAACCTTATAGCAAGCGATGAACTCTGCCTCCATAGTGGATGTAGCAAATGTATCTTGCTTAGTGCTCCTCCAAGATATAGCACATTGAGCAAGTAAGAAAATATATCATAATGTGGACTTTCTAGAATCCACGCATCCAGCAAAATCAGAGTCTGAATATCCAACCACCTCAAAATAGTCAGAACGTCTGTAGGTGAGTGTAATATACCGAATTTTTAATATAAGGGTAAATAAAAATAAAAATAGTGTGAGATACTATTTTTATTGCACTTAAAGAAGTAAAATATAAGTCGGAAATGACTTGTACTGAAATCGGAATAGAAACAGAAAATTTAGAATTTTCTGTAAAAAATAGAGCTGATAATTTAGCAGAAAATTCAGTGTCAGAAAATTGTAAAAATTGGAGAATATATCGAAATTATTTTCATGAGGCTAGATTTAAAGTTTCATGTCATTCTGACATCCGGAAAGTGAAAAATAAAATATAACTGCTATCTGCTAGAGATTCTAGTCAGTACAGTTTTCGGTGACAAAAATAGTCGAAACTGAAAAGTTAAGATATCGTTCTTCTTGTTAAGTTAAACCGAGCCTGACTGTAAAATTTGAGTGCAAACGGACATTTAGAAAGGCTCCGGCGAAAATGATCATATTCTAAACTGCTAAACTAAAATTTCAATGTTGTTGGGGGGCCTATGTATGTAACAAAAGGCTTTCTCCCTTTTGTCCTGATTCGAACCAGAGAGAGAGAGAGAGAGAGAGAGAGAGAGAGAGAGAGGAAGCAAGCCTTCTCTCTTTCTCTCTTGCTCTTTAGCTCACACCTCACATCTCTCTCCCCATCAAATTTCTCCATTAAAGAGGAGAGGTTGGAGAAGATGAAGTTGGAGATGAAGCTTGGTGGTGAAGCAAGCTCTCCAATGGTGGATTTAGCTTGGAAGCTTGGAGAACAAGGTGAAATTTTGTGAATTTAAGATTAGGGTTTTGTGTAAATCTTTTGAGAATGATATAAATGGAAACCCTATTTTTAATAAGACTCTTTTGATAAAATGAAAACCTAGGGTTGAAATTGAAAATTTTGTCCCTATGAGATTTTGAATTAAATTGACCCTCTAAATCTCTAATTAAAGATTATGAGAGCACGCCCAACAACTTTAACTGGGATGCGTAGCGGCCTCGATGATCGATCGAAGGAAACGAATCAATTCATGAAGATTTGGGTTCGTTAGCCTTAAAGCACAGCGAATCGTCGTTAGGAGCCCGATTGCAAGTGACTACAAGCAATCGGAGAGCGTTTCGAGGTAGGTTGTGCTCTACCGAAGTGATTAGGTCACTTCCATGCCAAAGTGAAGTATGTTTCATTATTGATACATAAAGTGGTAGTTAATTGTCAAGTGAATGAATGCATGAGACATATACTAAAAAATATAAGCTAGATGCTAAATAACATGAGCTAGATGCATGAGTTAAATGCTAAAGTGAATGCATAAGTTAGATTCTAATTGTAAATGCATAAGATATATGTTAAGAGAATGTATGAGTTAAATACTAAATTAACTACCACTTTATGTTTCTAATTGTAAATGCATAAGATATATGTTAAGAGAATGTATGAGTTAAATACTAAATTAATGCATGTTATAGATGCTAAATAATGTATGTGATATGTGCCAAGTAATGAACACAAGTAATGGTAGTCCATATTATAAATGATGCATGAGATATATGCTAATTATGAATGCATGATAAAGATGCTAATTTTAAATGCATGAGGCATGAGATAGATATTAAAGAATGCATGAGTTGTATGCTAAAATGTATATTGACTACCACTTTGGTAAGAACCTAGACATGTGCATGAGATGCTAAAGAATATATGCATGATTCATATTGTGAGATTATGCTAGAATGACATGAATGTGAAATTTGGGTCGATAACTCTAAATTGATAGAGAACTCGACATTGGAGAGTATGGACATGTAAACTACATCCTAGGTGTGGATAACTAAAAAAATAAGAACATTGAGTGGCAAGTCAATTAAGAATCCTAACTGTGAATAATTAGGATGACAAGTAATAAGAATGGCAATGAACTCAAGAGTTAAAT
Source organism: Ananas comosus (assembly GCF_001540865.1). Classification (NCBI taxonomy): domain Eukaryota; kingdom Viridiplantae; phylum Streptophyta; class Magnoliopsida; order Poales; family Bromeliaceae; genus Ananas; species Ananas comosus. Next base: position 11,468,522 of record NC_033624.1, read on the forward strand.
AAACCTAGGTGAGTGGCATGAAACCTCTTATCTAAATGTGGCTATTGCTCGGAGGTAAAACTTCATTGGAATGGTTTGGTTCAATCAGAGAGTTTATGTTCATCTTAATTCTTTCCCAGTACATTATTAGAGTTCGATTAGGGGCTGTTTGGTTTGACGTAAAACTGGGAAAAAAAAATTTCGGTGAAAAAAATTTATTAAATAAAGCGAAGATGGTGCGAACGCATGCTGACACATGCTTTCTCTATTTCACTGCAGAAAATATATGTGAATTGGTTTATTGCGTTAGCGTTTTCACAGAAAGAAACTTTTTAGCGTGCATAATGCAATTTCTCCGTAATCTCAAGCGCGGGCTTTAATCACAGGAGAAGTAACAAAGTTCATAAATGATCCCTTAAAGCTATTATTATACACACAAGGGCCTTTTTAACATTTAGCCCCCTCAAAACTTTTTTTTTTAACATGACCCTATCAAATTTATATTTGTACATATAATTGCTACATTGGTATTTTTAAGTTGAACATGATAATTAAATTAGTATGTGTTCATATCCACACTCTAGTCCTTCCTTTTTAATTTAAAAATAATAAAAAATATTAAAAAAAAAATACGGTGATTTAATCACCATGTCTTGTTCAACTTAAAAACACCATCTAAAAATTTGCGTGGCAAGAAAAAAGCTATTTATATAAATATAAATATAAATTTATTAGAACCATTTGTTAAAAAAAAGTTCTAAGGAAAATAAATGCAAACCAGAAAAGGCCCATTCTTGTGAGATTCTGAATGCGCCATCAAAGATTCAAGAGACAGCAGAATACTGACAGATTTCTTTCCTTTAGCGTTTTAAGAGGCAACAAGGCCATTTACTTTCCAAATCCATGTACGTAAAAATAATTTCAGATAATTCGGTCTTCGATTTGGTTCAGTTGAAAACTTGTGGAAAATCGAACTAAAATCGAACACTGAACAAAACCAAGAACCAATTTAAATCAAACCAAAACTCATAATTTGAATTGGCTCAGTCAGGTTTTTGGTTTGTAACCAAACCATGAATACCTCTGGCAGAAGCCGCCAATGCAGAGTTCATCAATTCAAAAAGCTCTTCTGGCAACTGCAACCCAAGATGTCGAAAATTGCCGATGCATAGTAAGCTTATCTGATAGTACCTGAGAATCTCTGCCACTAACCTGATACAGCTTTCAAGTGATCTGAAACAGCGCTATGCACGAGTTAGGAACTTGCGAAAACGAGTAAATTTTAAGCATGAAGTGAGTGCACTGACAGAACAAGATGGTTCGTCGATAAGGAATTAACTGAAAGCTGTTTTCTTATATGATGAAGAGAGACTGTAAAAAGTGCTGCGACAAAGATAAACAGAGTTGTTTAGTACCAGCAACTTATTTGCAGTTTACAACCAAACCTGAGAAATCCAGTACAAGAATAGAAACTGGAAGAGTCTCCAAAAAATTCAGAAATCAGGTTCAAAAGTAATTGGTGGTGTAAAATTTCTTCAGAAATTCAGAAACACCTTGGTCTTTTGAGCCTAACTCATGTACTAGACCTTCACGCCCGAGAACATATTGACCAATCACATGGTGCCGCTGTTTTGCATGTTCCACAATGTTATTAAGTTCCTCCATTCCTTTGAATAGCAGCATGTCAATAACCTGTTTGCATAGTAGGCAACTCAATTTAGTGACTTCTCTTCACGCGAAGCGTTTTTCACCATTTTTATGTGGTGAGAATTAGGATAAATACAGGAATTGCCAATGTTTATGCAGGACATTCAGGAGTAAAGTTGGAAATTCAGACAGTTTTCTGGTTCCTATGTTCACATGATTCAACAGGGAGATTCAAGCACCTATATCCAGTATGTAACAGGTTTAAAATATAAGAATGAGCACACTGGCATAGTATAGTAAGAATGATGAGATGGCTCTGAACTCCAAACAAAAAACCCAAAAAGAAAAAGAAAATGAAATAAGAATGATAGTGAAAATGTTGAGACAAATAGAAGAAAATAAATGAACGGCATAAAAAGAAAAAGATATAAGAACAAAAAACTCAATTAAAGCCTGTCAAAGTAGAGTCTAGCAAAGAAAAGCTCAAGTAGAGAAATAAAGCACGAGTCAAATGTATTATTTGAAAATAATAAAGTTAGATGGCCAATTGGCAATTATATCAAGTGTTGTTCCAATATAGTGATGACCGAAATTAGGAAAGGAATACATGCACAAGTAACAGAAAATGATTATAACAGGAATAAAGTTCATGTAAGTCCTATAAGAATGTCAGTAACAATTTAACAAAAACGAGTTGTTTACTAACTGGAAAATATGAATCCATCAGAGTTTCATAGTCATTTCTATATAAATTCATTGTTTCTAGCATTATAAAACAAAAAAAAATTGGGAAGAAGAAAGTCAGGTTCATAAAGAGTAATAAGATTTAAACAGACGGCATGCGAAAACATGGATGATCGATCAATACTGAAAAATTTTGTAAAACAGGATCAACACTGAAGACTAATAAATTTGGGTTATAACTATATTCTGTCAGAACCATTCAGGGGACCACCCAACACATACACAGACCTCACCTGATTTACCTTGATCAATATCTACAGCCCTTGAAGGTTTAAGATGTGTTTTAGCAAGTTGTCTACATGGTNGCAAGGAGGCGAAGAAGAAATAGAGACACGCAACCCAAAGATTCCTTTCTTTTCCGAGTTTTTCTCACATGAATATCAATTTGAATATTTTTTTCTAATCAAGCACCCAAATTGAGACTCTTTCCATCATATCCCAATTATATCCAACAACTTACTTACATATTCAAACTAGCACAATCTCACACACCATTGGAAATAATTCACTCTCATTGTGTAGATCCCATCCTTGAGACTATAGAATCCTGAGTTGGCTATTGAATCTCCAAGATCCGATGGTGAATTTTGATACCTTCATCTCATACATAATGATGGGTCTTTTGACTGTAGGTTATCCTGGCCCAAGTGATCATGTTCATCTTCTCTCGTGGATCAAATGAAAATTTGATCTAATAACAGCTGTGGCACATTGCACTAGAAGCCTCCTAATGAATATCGTGCATAGGATGATCCCCATGATGAGCCTCTCCACTAGTATGGGGGAGAAGCACACATCATTCACCTAGATCGGAAACTAGGAACTTCCAGAAATTAAAATTAGGTATAAATGACACTTTATTTAAAAGAGGTTATGAGAATAGAAGACTTCGCCCTAATCTGATGCAAACAAGTACATTTTCCAAATCACTTGAACAAAATTAGAAAGAAGAAGAGGAAGAGAGGAGAAGGGAATACCCTGGTACAAGCTTCTTTTCAACAGCATCCATGCAAAAGCAAGTTAACATATCCAGCATTTTCCATAACTCAGCAACAATCAACTGTTATGGATGCAACGTGATTTTACCCTAATGGGACGCAAACAGGTACATTATCCGAATCCCCTAAAGAAAATTAAAAAGAAGACGAGGCGATATCACACAACGCACCTAAAATCATGGTTTCAAAAATGATTCTTCTCAAGAACATCCATGCAAAATCCAGACAGCACCCCTAAAATTTTCCATAACTCGGCAGGCATCAAGTGCGATAAAAAACAATGCGACATGATTTTGCCCTAATCTGACGCAAACAGGTACATTTCCCAAATCCCTTAAACTAAACTAGAAAGAAGAAAAAGAGGAGCCAAGTCAGGGTACAGAATGAGCACCTAAAATCATGGTTTCAAGGAAGCTTCTTTCCAAGAATATCCATGCAAAAACAAGCTAAGATCCCTAGAATTTTCCATAACTCAGCAAGCATCAACTCTTATCATGATTTCGCCTAAATCCATCACAACAGGTACATTTCCCAAATCTCATAAACAAAGTTGTTAAGAAGAAAAGGAGGCGGCAGTTGTTAACAATGAGTATCTAAAAATCATTTCCCTAAAAGCTTCTGTTCAAGAGCATCCTACAAAATCAAGCTAACAGCCCTAAAATTTTCCACAACTCAACAAGCATCAAGATTCAACATGAATTAACGCTAATCTGACGCAAGCAGCGTATATTTTTCAAATCCCTGAATCAAAATTGAAAAGAGTAAAAGAAGACGGCGGGGTTACTGAGTGTGTACCTAAATTCATCAAAGCTTATTTTCAAGAACATCCATGCAAATTCAAACCAACATCCCCAAACCGCAGTCGAGCTATGCAACATGATTTTTACCCTAATCCAATGCAAACTCAGTACATTTCCACCCAAATCCCTTAAAATAAAAAAAATAATAAAAACCTTCTTCTCAAGAAAGTGCAGATAAAATCAAGCTAACATCCACAAATATGAAAAAAAAAAAAAAAAAAAAAAAAAAANTTTGAAGAAAATCCAAGCGAAATAAAGCCAATATCACTACGCAAGCATAATTTCGCCCTAATTCGACGGAAGCAAGGGAATTATAACAAAAATCAACAAAGAAAAAAGAGCTCACTTTAGGGTTCGTGATGTGGGCATTCTTGCGGATCTCGGAGGAGATGGTGGATCGGAGCTGGGAGACGGTGACGACGTCGTCGAGGTTGTAGATGTCCATGATCGCCGGGAGCGATCGGCACGCCGCCTTGAAGAAGTCGATCGTCCGCCGCCGCGCCTCCTCCACCGTCGCCGAGTTCGGCGGCACCTTCACCGCCCGCATCGTGAACGCCATGATCGCTTCCGACTCCTCCTCCCCACTTCACCAACCCCTCTGTCTCTCTCCCTCTCTCTATCTCTCCCCGAGCTCGACCCCTCTCTCTCTCTCTCTCTCTCGGTCTCGCTCTACCCTGTTCGACTCGATTGAGCGATCGAAATGGAAAAAATGTCAGTGGTTAGTCCCTGAACTTTCAACAAATGTTACTATGATACTGGTGAAATTAGTTTTGTGAGTTCCATTGTTTATTTTGATGTAAGTAAGTGGATCCCATTATCTCCTAAATATAATAGTAAATTTACCGCTATAAAATTTACCTTATTATATAATTAATTTTTTTATTATTATTTAAAAATAATCCTAATTTATTATAAATAAGGTAATTCTAATCTATTATAAAAAAAATAAAGTTTAGATTTTACTATTTAATAAATATTTTAGAAGAGGTTGAGTGTGGTGAAAGTCGAGTTCGACACTTTAGAGGAGGAAGTCGAGAATAGGTGAAGTGGAGGTCTTACGTAACTTGAGTTACATTATATTTTTCACTTACACCAAAATAAATAACGGAAGTGATGAAACTTGAGTTCCATCACTCCACTTACACCAAAACAGAGCAGTCAAATTACAAGGAAATTTCAATTAGCCTCAACTTTTGCCATATAGATTAAAAATTGTCATTTTACTATCCCATAATTTTATGTATAATTTGGTATAAAAAACTGCTGTTGAATGTTGAGAAGGATAACAAAAAAAACATAATTTACAAACAACAAATCAGTAAAGTACAACACTATATCAACCATGAAGATAATAAATCACTCCTTTTACTTCTCTGTTGTTTGCAACTTGTATTATTTTGCTGTACAACGATAACACTAAAGCATTTTAATAATCACAAATAATTAAGTGTAACTTTAAAACTACATAATGGTAAAATAAATATATGCTAAATCACAGAATAATTAAGTACAACCTTTTGAACACAACCACACGACAACAAAATAAAAATGAGCTAAACCACATGAGAGCAAATTTAAGTTAACCCAAAGGCAAGATTTAGAATATAGGTATATCAAAGAATTCCCAACAGCTTTATCTAAATAGAAACTAGAAACTGACCAAATAAAGGCATGACAAATAATTCACGCCACAAAAAAAAAAATAAGTGAGAAAATGGTCTAAGTGTTGCAATGTTTAAAGCTACAATGAGTTGCAGAGCATCCCCTCTAATCATCCCCATATAATAATTACATTAGAAACGGAACACGCAATACATGAACAAACTTGCGCACAACACGTAATGAAAATTAAGCATCTAGAAGAGGAGAATTAAGAAGTACAGCAATAAAGCCTTTGCTGGGGTGAGTGAGAACTTGCTAACATTATAGAGATTGCTTTAGTTCCGAAATACTTTCCCTCTTTTGGAAACATCAAGCCCAGAAGGGTGGGTGACTATGCTGCAGGAAGAAGGCAGAGAGAAACACCACCAACTGTATCCCTCAGTCCTCTTAGTTCTTAAGCGCAATGTGTAGAGAATGAATAACCGACGTATAAAACGAGGATGTTTCAAAATTAATCAGAGAAAGATGCTTTGCCCTAAAGTTGTGGTGCATGATGTTGTTAGTAACCATGTTAGCTTGAATCGGTGTCAGATATCAAGATTTTCCAAATTGATCATGCTTGCTGAGTTCTGAATTAGCTCTTTCCTAACATCGACCTGGGAAAAAGAGGAAGCAGCCATATATCAGAGACTAGGAACAAGTATTTCCGAAAAGCAAAATGTAATGACGTTTATAGTACGGTAATATAAAATTACGTATATAGAGGCATTGAAATTTTTCACTTACACGAGCACCCATAAGAGAAGAAAATACAACATTTGCCTCAGCAGCATCTTCTACCACCAACTGCTTTAGTAGCCTTTTTTCTGGGTCCATTGTCGTTTCCCATAGCTGCAATGGCATCATTTCACCCAACCCTATTTGTGCAACAGTTGATTATTAAAAAGTTCTTCTCACTCTAATAATTGTGAAAACCAATTGCTTCCAAGTTCAAAAAAGGAAAAAAAGAAACTCCATGACTTGAAAATTGGCGCACAGAGGAACACTATCCAGTATATCGTCGTCCAATTATCTTTACCTTTGAACCTTTGGATATGATATGAAGCACTTGTTGGAAAAGTCTTCTGTAAATGTATCAGCTCTGCATCATCGTAGCAGTAGCGTGCTTGCTTCCCACGCTCAACCTGACGTTCCATATTACATATGAAGACATAAGACCGTATAAAACATCAATTGGTTATTCAAGTCGAAGGCAGAACAGACCTTGTAGAGAGGTGGGACACCAACATAAATACAACCTTCCTCAAAGAGAGCTTTCTGTAGAAATTAAAATTACACGAGAGAGATCAATCAGATCTGAAATTTCATGTATGCCCTTCAAAAACTTTATTTTCTCATGCATATACACTTTTCCTCACAAAAATGCCCCTCTTCAAGTAACTTTTTCTAATACAAAACCAACTTCCCCCGTGAATTGGATTATTCCCCAAGAAAATATTCAGAGTTATATGGTATGTATGTAAAAGGATGATTTCGCATGGAGATAAAATATAAAAAAGACCCTAACCTAGATTTACCTGGTATCTAAAGAAAAAAGTAAGTAGGAGAGTCCGTATGTGAGCGCCGTCCACATCAGCATCAGTCAGGATTATGATCTTATGATATCGCAAGTTTTCCTTCTTAAAATCCTCTCCCTGACAGAAAGAAATTGAGCATTTTAAAAGAATGCCAAAATACCTAGACAAATCAAAAGGTTAGGAGCTGCAACCTTCACCCCCAGTCCAAGAGCAAGAATGAGATTTTGAATTTCTACATTTTTGTACATAGCTGCTTCGTCCTTCCTTTCAATGTTCAGAATTTTGCCCCTCAAAGGCAAAATAGCCTGCATCAAGTTGCTAAGGAGGATTAGATCAAACAATATACAACGCAAATCATTTTAAGCTACGAAAAAGAAACATTGAGTAGCATTGGTTAGCATATTTTGCATGAAGTTCATATTTGAGCACAGCAATCACGACCTAATCCAGCTGTAAAACATTGACAGATTGAGGAGCAAGGTAGCATAACAAAAACTTGTGCCCTACAAACTCTGTTATTATTTATCATTATATAACAAGATATTGCTATAAAATCACTGTAACTTCATATCATAAATATCAAGTGATGTTTTCTGCCATATCAACTCCCGCAATCGAAAGTTGCAATCACACCTGAAATCTCCTATCGCGACCTTGCTTTGCGCTACCTCCTGCTGAATCACCTTCCACTATGAATATCTCTGGGAAATTCCATGGATGGAACCAATAAAAAAAGTGAGTCACAATTCTGTCAAGTTTAGTCCAGTAAAACACCATTTCGTATTAATGAAAACATATAGTATAAAAAGCAGAACATTCTATGCCTATGGGCAGCTTATGTGGCAGCTGCAGAATATCTAAATCAAATTCTTGTTTTATGGAATATTAATGAATAATGACGGACATATTTAATGTCGGTAGAGCTAAGTTGGAATAACAAGGAACTATATACAAGAAAGCAGAAGGCAACTACAATCCACAAACATCAGAAAACTATTAGACCAAATATGACAATAATGTCTGCTAATCATCTCAACCTATGATGCAGGATAAGAAGGCATAACTTAACTTTTAAAGTTAAAGACATATCAGAGCCCGAAAAATTAAGGAGGCATTCTGGAGTTAAATTATGAGCTGATTTTTACGAAAGTAAATGAACAAGAAGCTTATTACAAAAAGCATGGGATAGATTGGTTATTTATAGCAATCAAGAGATAATGTTTTGATCAAACAGGTTTCAGAGTAATTTGGTTGACAATTGATGCTGCAGATTGAAGTTTAAATTTTAATTGTCTAGATTCAATGCCAAAGCATATCTAATCTGTGATATCAAGAAGCAAGAAATCAATCAGATGAAAAGGCTGTTTTGGGCTGCTTACCAGTCTAATTTGTTAGTATAATATATAGGTATGCAGCGAAAAGGCAGTGCAGATGGCATCCTGCTCAATCTACTCTTAAAGGACTGTATGAAGTGATTATCATGAAAACACATTCTGGAACACCTAGGACGTGCCTATTTGGATGTCAGACAACAGAAATTTATGCAGTTTTGGGATATTCTCTTGTGATTATGAGAAAAATGAGAGGTCATATATAAAGAAGAAAACATATACCAGATTCTTCAGGATTAGTAGACGAACAATCAGCTAGTTTCCCAGGAAGGGAAGAAGATTTCAAGACACTTTTTGTCCGCACCAATTCTCTAGCCCGCTTGGCCGCCATTGCAGCCTAGCAAAATAAAAAAAAAAGAGAGAGAGGCATTCCCACATAATTTACATGTCCAAAGTATCTTTCAGCACTATCTTCCACAAGGAATCAAGTTACTTCAGCATTAAAAATTTAAACACATATTCCACATCAGAAATGCATTTCCTCTTAAAGTATATCTGATAAAAATTAATTGGTCGGCTTTTTTGTCATGAAAGTCCTAAAAAAGAATAAGAGTATTAAAGAAAATTATATTGGAACATTATGAAATACACCTTCAGAGCATTAAGGGATTTGGCGAGAATTGAATCCAATGCATCAGGATGCAACTCTAAGTACTCTGTCAGATGTTCTTGAACACACTGTTCAACAATTTTTCGCACTTCTGGATTTCCCAGTCTAGTCTGAGACAAAACAGTGCTTTTATTAGCCACAAGAATGGACAAAACTGTTATATGGGAAACTCACTGGCTTTTTAGATGTATAGATTAAAATACTACCTTCGTTTGGCCTTCAAATTCAGGGTTTGGAACCTTAACAGAGACAATACATGTCAATCCTTCTCTTACATGCTCGCCGCTTAAGATAATATCTTTTTCCTGCAAAGTGATGAATTACTCATTGACATAATAACAAAAAGGAAAATATGAGATTTGTCAGGCATTCAATCCTTAATTTCATGATAGATGACCTATAGAACTTAATACTCTTTTATTAGGACAAAAACAAGAAAATATAGCAAATACTACCAATAAATACAAAGTCAATATTAAGATAAATAATACCTTGATAACCTTAGAGTTCTTTGCAAGGTTATTGATGGTTCTTGTCAAAGAAGCCTTCATTCCTTCTATATGGGCACCACCATCAATTGTACGGATGCTATTGGCGTATCCTAACATTGTATCAGTATACGAATCAAAGCACCTGTATCACTCAAAAGGGAAGCATGTCATGACTCATGATAATGCTAAACAAATAATTTTTATGCTAAGGAAGCAAAAATATAACTCAACAGTCTGAGTAGCATTGGCATGATGTGACAAAAAGAATCAACAAATCCTTTCCACGAAGAGGATCAACAAGGGAAATTGAAGATTGACGCATGCACACAATGGGATGAAGAGCATCAACAACAATATGAATCTTTTTCTTTAAAGAACATCAAGAGCGCAATAAGGGATCATGAACTGAGAAATGCATTACACAATAGATGGCGGAAAATTTGAAATGAAATTACAAGGTCCTTTAGTACTATATTAGCAAGGAAGAAGTATATGCCTACCATTGAAGTGCAACATCCACTATGACTCCATCTGCTTCTTTCCTAAATGCTACAGTGTCATGGAGTGGTTTCTGGACAAAGAAAATCGAGAGATCAACAGAAAATAATGGCACAAACCACATGCCAAGGGTATAAGTAACTAAATTAGATGAAAATTAGACAAACTTATACAGCATGAACAAGAACAAAACAAATCCCTATTCTTCAACCTGCAAGAAGGCATGGTCCTCCATAAATAAAATCCTTTCATGTGGGGTGAATACAGGATCATATTCGAACTCTAGTTCTAAATAAAACAAACAGGGATCTACCCCAAAGAATTCGCGTGAAGCAAAAGCAGATTTTTCAGACCCACACATACTGTCGAAAACTGAATGGGGAAGGTGAATAGTCAAAACCTTTGGGCGAACACAGTAAACAAACAATCGATATATAAGGACCATGAGCATTGAAGAACAGTATTTCAAGTTGTCGCACAAAATTATTATTACGTGTAAAGATAAAAACGCTGCTAAATGAGAATCTAAAACTCACAGTATATATAAAACTACAAAGAGAGCTTTAATTAATCAAAAGTATCCAAACCTTATCAGTGTTTAACCATTTAACATACTCAACCAAGCCACCTGCGAAGCAATACTCGTTATGTTGTATTTTTGAGTCGCCTTCTTTCTTTGTTAATGTAATGGTAACCTGTAAGTGAGAAGAATCAAGCAAGAATATATTCAATTTTCATACTAGGTCAACAAATTAATGAGCAATTCGGAAAGAATCTAAAAAAATAAATTGAGCTTAGAAAGTAGAAACATATCAGTCAGTTATAAAAAGCACATTGAAAAAGCGAACCACTAATTTAGCAAGTCAGCATGCCTGCAAGTAGTACACGAGATCAGAGCAAGTGCACAAATCCTAATCAAAAATCCTAATCAACAGATCAATGTAATGCAACAATGCATTTCAACATGAAGATAGTTTTCATTGCAAAAAAATAGAACAAATATCTAAAGATTCTAAACATTCATGTAGCAAGTAAATGGGAGTAAACTTTCATATTGAATCAAACTTACAACATGGGCTATTCAGAAAAGCCACTAGCATTAGAATGCACAACAATAAATAGCATTCAAATGTACAACATTAAGGAGTATACAAGACCTTATATTTACCATGCATGTTAGTACAAATATGTATAGATGTGACATAGTTAGGGGTGAATATCTTGACCTAAGACCATTTGGGTCAACCCAACCTGACCTGCTTTCAATTGGTTTTGAGATTTCCAGTTTAAAGGCAGGTTGGTTTTAGGTCAAAAGATATCAACCCAAAAAATTTCCGGATCAGTTTTATGTTTGACCCTCCACCTGTTTTGTGTCATGTGCTAAAGATGAAATGGGTTGTTCTGACAGATTGGGCCAGGCTGACGGGTTAACAGGTTTTATTCACATATTTGTTAAAATAAAGTAAAAAAAGAAAAGAAAAGATACATACTCCTAGTGGCAAAATTTTAGGTGCGACTGCTTGTGGAATCAAAGATACCTATTGAGTGTGGTAATTTTTCAGATTTTAGTAAAACGGCTCCAGGTCACCGCTTTTGTGACACTCCAAGACTTGGAATAGTCCTATATGTAAGGTATAATAGAGTTAAACCTCTTTTCTCGGCTTAGCATTTTGGGTGGTGGTTAGACCCAAGAGGTTAAAAGGGTTAAGCAAGCCAAGAACTAGGATAGGTGACCCTTTCTGAAAAATAGGGTGTCACAGTTGGTATAAGAGTCGATCACCAGTCAAAAGTGTGAGATGAGTCTCGGCTGAGACAAGGTCATACAACGGGCATAGCACGGCTCCCCGGCTGAAGACCGCTATAGGTGGAGCGCAGCTTCCCAAAAGGTCGGCGAAAGTTAACAAGACGAGTCTCACATTCCCTGGTCTTTGTGATTGTGCTTGAGTCTGACGAGGACGTTAGGGTTTAATAGGAAGGAGAATGTGACACTCCCAGGATTTGGAATAGTCTTATCTATAAAATATAGGACTAAATCTCTTAACCAGACTATAGCATTTTGGGCGGTGGTTAAGCCTAAGAGGTTAAGAGGGTTGAACAAGCCTACGCTAGAACAGTTCTAGGATTGGTGACCACCCCAGGAAGCGGGACGTCACAACTTTTAGACAAACATGTGAGGACCACACAGATTCATACGTAAGTACCACAATCCTAAATACAAGCCTTAGGTTAGAGAATCTCAATTTGAATGTTGGTTTACTTCTCAATTTTAGTATTGGTTTACTTCTAGCCAAATGTTACTACGGAGTGATTGCAAAAGAGATTCTATAAAGACCGATCAACAGTTAAACAAACTAGGCGACTCAAATCTAATTTGTTAAAACAAAATAAAAAATATATATGTAAGGATATCATCTATATGATTATTTAGAAGTCATACACATGGTAGAACCATATAAAACGAATCTATCCACATGATGAAATTTAAGAGAAACCTTCTCTCTCTACGATTACTTATATCATAGAGATTCTGATTGGATTCATAATAGATAATATTTTCTACTAAATATGCTTGTCCACTAATATATTTGCCTTCCTCAAGTTCTTCCATTTCTTTTACTCCACCCCCATTAATTAAGATCTTGTTAAATAGCAAATCACTATGAAAGCAAAAGTTCATTTATGCAAGTAAAAAAAAATGAAAAATCAACATTATGTTGACACTATAGGAAGATAAAAATAAAACAAGATGAAATAACAACTAAAACTAAGAACATAATGTTGACACTACAGGAAGATAAAAATAAAACAAGATGAAATAACAACTAAAAACTATGAACATAATGTTGACACTACAGGAAGATAAAAATAAAACAAGATGAAATAACAACTAAAAACTAAGACATATCTAGGCAATATAATGTGAAGAACTGCCTTGCATCAATTGTGAACAGACAGATAAAAAGTCCTGAAAATTACAACGCATAGTCTAGTAAAGTCTAAAACAAAATGAGCAGTAAAACTCACTCTTAACAGCAGAGTGCAAGAATTTATATATTTATACTAGGAGAAATCCTAATCTTGTTTAAAAAGTAAATTATTTAAAAAGTACAAATGAAAAGAGCACGCATTTGTTACAACACTAATTGCATTGCAGACTTGGCAACGAGTATGCTTACCCCCGGATTCAAGAAAGCAAGTTCCCGAATACGCCCAGAAATTGTGTTGAAGTCAAACTGAATTGTAGTAGTAAAAACTACATTGAGAAAAGAAGTGATCTATCAAAAGATATTGTATTCAGGTAGCTCCAAAACAGAATTTTTGTTCTTCTAAGCCAAGAAAAGTAAGAAGCAACAAAAGCATACCCTCTTTGTCAGGCCAAAATCTGATACATGTTCCCTGAGCACTTGATTCAGTTGGCAATAACTGACATGTTAAAGCTGTCACTGGTTTTCCACGAGCATAGTTCTGTCGGTATTCCTTGCCGTCACGCCAAACAGTAACTTCTAGTGCCTGCACATTTTGACATGAAAGGAGACAATTAGTTACCAAATAGTCACACAGTTAAACAAAATTGCACAAGTCATTGACATAGTGCAACACAGAACAGCTAAATATTACACAATTGAAAAGTGGAGATATGTCTGGAGTTGAAAGACCAGCACATACACATTACATATATTGATACTTCATTCTTCCAACACGAAATATTATGGTGCCGACTTTGATTACCCAAAATTTGCAAGCTTTGTTAAGCTAGGTTGTTTACAAAACAAACTATTTCAGTCTGACTAGCTACCCATTCATCATGACTGTTTAATATGGACAGCATGGAAAAAGCTTGAAATCCAAGAAAGCTTGAAATCCTTAACCATAGAATAACTTGATGTACATCATGTCAAAAGAAAACATAGGAAGTACTTGTAAAACAGAAAGAATCAACAGCAGATAAGGAAGAAGTGCACTAAGTTGTTGTGAGCCATCTCCCACAAGGTTAGCAGCCCAAAATTGAAGGAAAAAATGTGAAATCCAAGTGAACATTGTCTATCAACATATTGGAAAGAAACATCTAAGAAGACAGGTATCAAGAGGCTTAACAGTATGAATAGTGTAAAAAATTTATAGCTCGACTAAGGAGAAGGCAAGCACCTCAGATAAAGCATTGACAACAGACAAACCCACACCATGCAATCCACCTGAGACACTATAGCCACTGCTCAAGCCGCCAAACTTGCCTCCTGCATGTAAGACCTGCAAAACTATTGCTATATTAGACGACACGGGTTTCTTTGAAAACATCTTTGCTTAAACTTAACTCGCATTATTGCACTTCATTTAGGCTATATGCTGAAAACATGGCAAGAAGAGCAAGACCTTTAGAATTGAAAGAAGGCAATTAGGGAAGAATATATCAACATGCAAATAGTTGGAAATGTGTATAATGTATTAATTTATCTTAGTTTATCACAATAATCCAAAGCACCACGTCAACTCTGGTACGCATTTCCAATAAATTAAAGATTTCAGGCTACAACTATTTCAACAGTCAACATATATCTGAAAGGATTGACTAATTAAATTGGACTTACGAAGCACAAAAAGTACAGAAAGGTAAATATCCTAAAACAGCATTATATCCAATTGACGTTCTAAGAGCTTTCAACCCTGTCATTATCAGTATTTTTAATGAAATCCAAGCCCAAACCCTTTAACATCTTTGTGTACCTTCAGTTCAGGTGATCATTGTCAGTTAGTTACCCATCATTCACCTTCCTATCTTCTCCATTTCACCACAAATCTTAACTCATAGCATGCTTGAGGACCATGAAAATAAATTATTAGAAGGAAATACCTATTTTATAAACCCTTCCACAATCCTGCGGACGCACTTTTAAGTAGCCCAATTGTATCTTTTCTTTTTAAAATTATTGTTTATCTGAAAGACAAAAGTTAGGCAGTGGCTTCACCGTTATGCACCCTAGAGAAACAAACCAGTGTTTGAGCCACTGGATATTTATGACAACGCAATCCAGGCTTTCCTAACATTTCTCCCACATCATAGATTTTTTTCCTTCGTCTTCGCATGCTTAAAGAGATTTGAGCTGATTTTATGAATTGCTTTCGCAACTAAAATTTAGATTAAAAATAAAAGGCTGCTAAATCATTATACCACATTTAGAATCACATACAGTAATGTAGTAGGAGGGTAGGTAAAATTTAGATGCATACAGACAAGTATTAGTTGTCCCGGTATGTAATTTAGCCAAACAAAATTTTATTAAAACTAAAAAGTTATGGAGAACATTTTTTTGGCAACTATTGATAACATTTTATTGAAAATCACGCTCCAGAAAGAAAAGTTGACTCATTGTTCAATTTACTCATTAAACTAAAACAAGAGAAAATCCAACTAACTAGTAGACCTGATTATTGCTCAGTCCTAAACTATTTCAAATCAGAAATAGAAAAGGTTTATTATGTTTCCAAATTAAAGTATAAGATTATTTGAACCGAAAAATAGGAAAATACTTCACCGTACAAAAATCAAAAGCATCAAAACTTTCTGAGATATTACAGATTGTCATTGTGCCACCTAGTAGCCTCCATGCATACTAAAAACCTTTTCTATTCTAATGCTGAAAACATAGTAGTACTGGGCATCTATTATCTTGATAATACGGCAAAGATTGCACGGCACATGATAGACAAAATACATAGAAACCGATGTTTATATTGGTTGAACTAAGTATGAATACCGTCAAAACAGTCTCCAAGCAGGACTTCTTTGTCACAGGATGTAAATCTGTCGGAATCTGCAAAAGAGAAATTCAAAATAACAATCTCAAACAGTAAGTCAAATGAAAGTACAATGGTTACTATTGAGTGTTGACAATTAAAAGTAACAAAGCTATTAATGATCAAACTTTTATATGTTTTTCTCGTAGTATGCCTATTCAATCAATAAAGCCCGATATATCAATTGACCCTCTTGCTTCTCTGGTTTGGAAAACTCAGATAAGCAAGAGAAACTACATTCAAGTGAATAACTCAGTCGATCAAATAGAAAACTCTGTTTCACCCAAATCCCAGCATAGAATGAAGTCTCTTAAAGAATACTAACTATTTTCCTCTCTACGCTTGCCTTGTCATTTGATGACGATGGCTATATCAGTTGCCTCTCTTGTTTTCTAATTGTGACTTCTGCTAATAGAAGTGTACAAATAACAATCAAATGAACAAGTCCTTGATCGTGTGGTAAATTTTTCATCCCCTCATTATCCAGCATAAGAGCAAAGTCTCCTTTAAACAATTCCATAATTTCTTGATCAGATGCTAGACATTTGTAGAAGGAAAAAAGAAAAAATCATACCCCCCGTCCATTGTCGGTAATGCTAACAGAATTGTCCTCGTGCAAAATTACATCAATCTTTGAAGCATATCCTGCTTGAGTTTCATCAATAGCATTGTCCAATATTTCGTACACCTAGCAAATTAACAGAAATTATTAAAAATAAACAATAAAATACAGATTAGGGTTGATTCATTGTAAGAGAAAAGGCAGATAAGAATAAGGAATACCAAATGATGCAATCCACGGGATCCCGTGCTCCCGATGTACATTCCAGGTCTCTTTCGGACTGGATCCAACCCTTCTAATACCTGAGGGATAGTTGATGGCCAGCACATAAGTTGAAAAGTAATTAAAAAAAGAGGAAAAAAATCGTCAGCTATTATTTGGAAAACAACAGACTCAATTGTTTGAAGAGTGCGGTTTTAACTTCGCATTCACCATTCAACCGCTCACAATGTCTAGAAAGGCATATTGACTGTTAAATGGCTATCATCCTACTTACACTATGCAATTGAAATTGGGAGTAGCAGGAAGGAAGCGTGTAAATACGACTAGTTTTCTCACAACCATAAGATCCAATAGAAGTACCTCATGATGTATTGCATTAAACACAAAAAAGAAAAAAAAAATTCAGAAAGGATTCCGAGAGGGTATCAGCATTACAAGCTCAGTTGCCTGTCCCAACCTTTTTGAGTATAAAAATACAGCTTTTCCTTCATGAACAATGAAGAATAGTATCATGCAACTCCCGTAACCTTTTTTAAAGCATAAAAGGCAACTTCCATTTCTGAGGATCAATCTTGCTAACTAAAGCGAAAGAAAACACACACCACAGAAAACAGAGTCAAGTTGTGAAATTTTCTTAAAATTTTGAAAATGTATCCATTAACAGAGAAAAGTATCATTACCACTACGTCCCTTGCTATGACCAACTTTGAGCACCTATTTCATACTTTATATCAAGTTTAACATAAGCAAGAAAACTACAAACTTGTTTTGCGCACCAAATATATTCTTGAAATTGGTGAGAAATGATAAAATTTGTCACAAACACGGTGCAATTAAAGTAACTCGAACCAGTTACAGCTCCCGTAATCGGATAAGTCGCCCAGTGAATGGAACCAAACAAGCAGTAATAACACAACAACATAGTTCATCAGAGCCCTCAAATATACCTGAATCTGCTCAGAACCGTATGCTTGTGAGGTCGGCGGCTTCTCCTGTAGGGCCTCGGAGGAGATGGTCGAGGACATGAAAGCCCTCACTCCCACTCCACCCCTCTGGACCCGGACGTTCCAAACCCTACTCAAAACCCACAAAAAGAGAGCACCTTTGAGCACCCAAACCTTGAACGAACGAAAAGAAAAGGAGATAAAGGAGGAGGAGAGGGGGAAAAGGGATGAGATACCTGGGTCGAATGAAGAGGCGGGAGATGGGTAAGGGGCGAGAGCGAAGGGCGGCGAAGGAGGAGTGTGAGGAGGAGAAAGAGGAGGAGGAGAAGAGGCGGTGGACGACGAATCGGAGACGGAGAGGAGGAGGGGTGCGGAGAAGCGCCATTGTTGTGGCGTCGAAGCTCGGAGCTCTCGTCGTCGTCGTCGTCTTCGTGTGGTGAGAATGGTTGAGCTTTTGGTGTTAATATTTTGCTTGTGGGGAGGTTTTTGGAGATAGAGAGTGAGGGTGAGGTTTCCCTTTGCGCGGTTTTTTCCCTCTAAAACCCTAAAAAAAAACTTTTCTAGCGTGCTTAGGGAAAAATGTACAGAACCCCTTAGTCTTTCGCAATTTTATTAATACATCCATGAATATTTAATTTTGGGGAAAAACTTTAACTTTTTCCCCTTTCGTGGTGGTGTTGCTCGTTTTCATTTTGCCACTCTGTAGTTCAAAAAAATTTACTTTTTTTTATATAGTTTAATTTGTTTTTACTTGACCATCTCGTCGTTTAAAAAAACTTTACTTTGTCTTTTTTATTATTTACCGTATTTTATACTTTACGGCTATATAGTTTTTTAAAGAAAAATATTACTTTACCATTTTATTATCGCATGTAGTATTGTTTTGTAAAATAAAAAATAGTGGAGGCAAATGCAACGTTCTAAACAATAGGGTGCTAAAGTAAAATTGAGCTAAACTATTAGAAAAAATTGAAATTAAAGGACTTTAAACTTTATCAAAAAATTCAACAGATATGAATAGGTATTTGTCTGTAATTAAAGTATTAATTACACTACCATTTTAAGCATATGTCTTGTATATCTATACTATACTATATATAAAAGCACGTATATTCAAATTTGGGTCTGTCGACAGACCCATTTTTCTGCGGAAAAATTAGCGCCCATTTTTCTCTTTCCGTACGAAAAATTTTAAATATAAGAATAAAAATAGAAATAGAACAGCAATGAATACGTAAGTTCTCTATAACAGATTACTGATGTGAAAATCCTAAAATATAAATTTTTCTATTTAATTTCAAAAGTAAGTTTTCTATAACAGATTACGGATGTGAAAATCCTATAAAAAGATATTTTTCCATTTTATTTTAAAATATCTTTTTAGATATTATCTATTTAATTTCAAAATATATTTTCTTTTTAAGATAACGGATTTTATTTTTCTATTTAATTTCAAAATTTATTTGAATTATACATCATTTTGATTAGACTATCTAATCTTTTAAAATTTTAATTTTAGCACCCAACCTTTTAATTAATTTGTTTGATTAAAGTGACTTGATGACTCGTTGGTTATAAAATTTAAGCTAATTACTTATTTTAATAAATTTATGATTATATAAGTAAAGATAAACGACTCACATAAATTTTGAAATTAAAGAGCCACTAATTAGCTTAAATCAATTAAGTTAAAAGAACAAGTAATAAAATCAAAATTTTTAGAGATTAGCTAGTTAGATTCAAATAGGTAATAATTAAGATAAGTTTTATATTTTTTTATCTTAATTTTTCCTAACACCTTATGTTATACTAAAACCCAAATGGCTTAATTGCCCATTGAATTATCTCAGCTTTTAGAATGAGGACAAAGAAAAAGTCAAAGTTCAAAATTGCCCCAAATGTACTTGATAAAAAAAGAAATACAAAAATTCATTAATATTGCATTTAATGAGTGAAAAAAAAATACAGTGAACAATTCACTAAATCTATAAAAGAGTTGCTTGATTTATTACAGGACTTAAAATATTTAAAAGAAAAAATTGTACAAAGACCCCATCATTTTTCTTTTTTTGGNATATCTTTCTTAATAGCGTGATTTATTATTTTAAATTTTTTAGATACATATTTGACAATCATATAAAATATGGCCTAAAATTAAAAAATAATTTAAAAAAATTATAACTTTTTCTAATAATTATTATGTGCATTTGCACGTACATTTTACTAGTAATCTCATAAAGTTTTAAAACAAATAAAAATTTATTTGTTCTATCCTAACAAATAAAAAAAGCATCAGAAATAAAAAATAGACTCACTCTCTTCTTCCTCATACTTAATTAATTTTTATGTTTAAAAGTCTTATAAAATTATGTGCAATACATGCAATCAAAATGACCGTGTAATTAGCAAATTGAATTGATGAGAGGAGCCTCTTAAAATATTAATTAAGTTTGGAGAGTTTAGTTTGTAAAAATTAAAAGTTCAGACCCTTGTAATCTTTGTATCATTTTTCAAAATTTATTCAATGTTTTATAATTATTAAATGTGCAAGTTTGTTTCTATATTTTGATTACCGTCAATTATGTTAATTTTTTATTATTATATTTTTAAAAACATTTTAAGGCTTTTAAGGGCTTAAAATTTTTAATTAGTGTTAAGGTAAAAATATGTGATGAAAAAGATAATTGACAAACACAGTATCTAAATACACAAATGAATCTGAGGTATTTGGAAATAGTAAATATATTAGAGTTTTGGGAGTACAAAGAGCATCACTATATGTACACATCTAAAGAGAGTGTAAATTTTATACTCCCTTATTCAACTGTCAAAATCTTTCTTATTTTATCAATTGAAGTATATAATTTAATTATAATAATTCAGAAAGTTTTAGTCAAAAATTACAATTTGTGAATAAAGTGTGTGTGTCTCATAGTTTAAGGACCAAAAGCGCAATTTATTCTTTTCTTTAGTTTAAGTGCAACAACCGGAGAAATGCTATTTGTACACCCCAAAAGGAATATAAATTTTCCACTATCTTATCTTATGGTTCGGAAAATTATTTAACTTTTTTTTTTATATTTACAGAAAAAAATTTGACAATAGGAAGAAAAGATTTCAATTTTCGAATATAAGATTTATGCTTCTTCGGAGGGTTCACATGTAGCCGTGCTCGTGATAAAAAAGTAGTTTTTTGCATCAGCTCTTTCAAATTTTTTTTTTAGGGTTCTATCAAATTTTTATTTGCACAAATGACTCTCTTCCTACTACGTGAGCATCAAGTTGGATAGAAGAAGACAATGAATACGGTGATTCAGTCATCATATCACCATCATGTTTAAACATCAAATTATCGTATTTATATTCACACTCTAGCCTTTATTATTCGACTTAGGGGCAATGAGAATTAAAAAAATACATTAAAGGATGGGCGCCATTTATTAAAAAAGAAAAGAAGGAAGAGAGACTAAATGCAAAACAAAAATAAAGGAGTAAACTTCAAATACCCCTATGTAGTTTCGCATTTTTTTTATTTTACTACCATGTGATTTAAAGTGTATTAATTTAGTACTCGTGGTTTTATTTTTATCTTTTCATCAGATTTTTTTCGTTAAATCAGTGACGAAGCTAAAACTAAAAGGTATTTAAGTAAATACTCGATAAGCTATAGGTAGGGTATTTAAAGTTTTTTATATATAATTTAACGAAATATTAACGGAGGAGCTGACGAAAAGAAAAAAATAAAACCACTCATCTTGCCCTTGTTAGGTAAGACGCCAACAGCATGGGCCCTCCCGCTTAAAGGGCTCTATTCGGTCTCCACCGAAGTCGTAGAGTCTATAGGTTCGATAACCTTCTCTCAAGATTCCACCAAGTCATCGGTATCGTCAGCAATCTACTCTTATTTTTTGGTGTCAAAGAGCGAGTTCCTGTCTTTTGTCTTGCCCAAAAACCTTTTCTCATTGAAGAAAGACTCTCCTGCGGCAAGGCAGTCCAGCTGCTTTCTTTATCTCGCTTGCCGCGTGAAGCTTCGGAGCCCCCGGGGGTTTGATACTAAATTGATACACTTTAAATCATATGATACTAAAATGAGAAAAATGTAAAATCACATAGGTGGTATTTGAATTTACCCAAAATAAAAAACAAAAAAGTGAAAATTTTGATCGCACGTGAGACCCACGTGCGAACCCTCCTATCGAGCGGAAACAAAACCCCAGCGGTGGTTGTCGGAGGGAGGGGTACAGATGCTGTGCTTCTTCCTCCGCTACCGCTTCCTCTACTCCCCTCTCATGGCGACGGCGAAGCACCAACGCCTCCACCAAAGTAAACCCTAAACTCAGATTCACCATTTCCCCCCTTCAATTACTCTCTTTATCGCTCATTCAATTTATTTGCTTCTCCCCTGATCGCAGTCGCGGGAGCGTCGCTCGCGGGCTCCGCGAAGAAGCCGAAGACGATGATGGACTCCGCCATGAAGGAGGAGTTCGCCAAACACGCCGATTACCTCAACGCGCTGGTTCGAATCTGCCTTCTTTTTTTTTTCCCTTTTTTGTTTTTGTTTTTGTTTTGGGTCCTTGTCGTCGTGCTCTAACCCACATTTCACAACCCAATTAGATGACTAACCTAAAGACAATGAGAGCTTGTATACATAGTTAGTTAATTTGAATTCGGCAAAAATTCGGTATGGATATGATTAGAATAAAATTCGCATCCTAATTTTTAAATTTGTTGCAAAATACGGCTTATAAAATGGTGGGTTCGCCAGTTATTCGGATACGTGTTCGTCAATTAAAAATTCGAGATTAAAAATTCGGCTATTAAATTAAATTTTTTTTCTAGATTTATGCTACTAGCATAACGGGTAATCCTAGAATAACCCGAACAGTTCCCATCTTACCAATTTCTTGTTTGGGTATAAGGGGGGATAACCCCTTATCCCCCTTATCCACCAACCAAACACAGTGTAAGAATATAAAAATAGAGAGCTACAAGATAAAGTAAATTAAGCAAAAAAAATAATAGCAAACTACATTATACACTACGATATATAAACAATTAAGAGAAAAAGAGATTAAAATAGTCCATAATTAAACATAAAATATATAAGTTGTTTTTTTAGGGCGAGCGATTCATACTTAAACATAAAAAAATAAGGTTTTTTATTCGGATTTTCAATAATTCGTGAATAATTTGCAAATAATTCGGCTAGTTCAAAAAATTCCCGTTTTATTCCGTTTTTTGGGGGAAAAAATCGCATACGGACTGTTTTATTCGGATTTTTAATAATTTGCGAATAATTCGCGAATTAACTAACAGAGCTTGTATATCTGTAAGAAGGTTTCGTGAATATCAAGAGTAGGTGATGTAATTGTTGTTTTTTAGCTTAGTTATTCGGCTTGCTCATGTACTTTAATTGTCATTGGTGGGCTATGGTAACCAATGATCTTTCGCTTTATATTTCAAAAACTTTCAACTCTGAAGCTATTCCGAGAGTGGCATATTCTACTTGATTGTAGGATCATTGTTTCGGATTGAATAGGAATGCACTTTCTGAGTAGAAACCACAGTATGGTGGGGCTTGCCTTGGCTGATCCAATTCCAATTTAGGCTATTGGAACATGGTGACTGATAGATACTTACGAATAATGCACTGTCCATCTATGCTGTTATCTAATATTCTATTCTGATATCATCTCATTTTTATTGTGTTACTTAATTGTAGAATGACAAGAGGGAGAGAGTTGTAAAGGCTAGTCGCGATGTGACGATGAACAGCAAGAAGGTCATATTTCAGGTTCACAGGTAAGGCCGACAACATGTCTATTTTGTGCTTGGTTTGCCACTTCGCTCACATATTCACACGTACAGCTGTTCATTGAACATCTTTTACTAATTTGGCTTAAGCTTTATAAATTAACATATTTCTTTTGTTGGGAGTCACTAAATTCAAGCTACTAGATCCAGTTATTTCGTCTCCGCTCATCGAGCACGTAATTACTGATTTGTAGGTCACTTTGTGATTCGATTGCATATGCATAGATTATACAACCATGTAGTTATATTTCTTGTTTTCTACTACGGAGAAATTCAATATAAACTTCGTCAGATTATGATCACTGAAAGAATGACGAAAACTAATTAATCTCTACAGCATATCATCAAGAAATGCTTTGCAAGTCGGATCAGGTGAACATATTCAGTTATTTCCTTACAACACTGAATATGACCTATAAAGTTCTGTTTACATCATAGGGTAGAAATGTTAACTATACTGTTTCAAGCTCCTGTTCATCAGTAAAGAATCTTTTGGGGTTTTTGCTCGTTATTTTTTAATCATTTTATGAACCTTCTACTTAGTTCTCAGCTTCAAAAAACTTTTGAGTTATATGTGGTAGTTTTTAAGCTCTTTTAGTGTTGTTATGCTGTTCTTTTCTCCTCGCTCTAGAATCAGTAAACATAACAAAGAAGAAGTTCTATCCAAGGCAGAGAACGATCTCGCTTCTGTAACGGACCAATATATGTCAAGATTAGTAAAAGAGTTGCAAGGGACCGACTTTTGGAAGCTTAGACGGGCCTATACCTTTGCAGTTAGTATACTTTCACTATTATCTCTTTTGTTGGGCAAATTGCACCTGGGGTCTTTATTCGATCCCAACCTTTCCACTGTTACCATTCGATCGCTAACCTTCGTATTCCTTTCCTATTTTAGCCTTTTCTGGGACTTACTCGATTAGATTAGGTGGAAATTTCCTCTTAATCGCCATTATGAGAACTCCAAGAAAAATGCTTTGCTAGGAATTAGATCATGATTACATGGATACTTCTGTCCAATTAGATGGAGGAACTCCACCGGCAAAATAAGATTTCTATGAAACAGGTTAGGGACCAAATTGTAACAATTGAATGGTTGGGAGCAAACCGGAATTTTTGTGCTGCGGAATGTTCTGAAATTACAAGTTTTTACTATATTCCTATTGCAGGTACAGGAGTATGTCGAAGCTGCTACATTTTGTAGATTTTGCAAGACTGGCACTCTATTGAATCTCGCAGAAATTAATGCTTCTTTGTTAGCATTGAGTGATAAGGATGTTGAGCCATTGCAGATAAATGTTCTTGACTACCTTTTGGGGGTATGGATAATTTGTTCAGTTCTGCTTTATAGTGATGTCAACTGTTACTCTTTCATTGGAAATGAAATGACCCTTTTTCCCCCTCCTGGGATTTAGGTTGCAGATTTGACCGGAGAGCTAATGCGACTGGCCATTGGTCGAATATCCGACGGAGAAGTCGAATATGCAGAGCAGATATGCAAGTTTGTACGTGACATATACAGGGAACTTACCCTGCTAGAACCTATGATGGATGACAACATTGAGATGAAGAAGAAAATGGAAACGATGCTTCAAAGTGTTGTCAAAATTGAAAATGGTACGACTCCATTAACTATGTTTTAGTTTGGTTGATATGAGAACTCTTTTCACTTCTATCATTACGTCATATATTATATATATTACATCTAAGAGGATTTTCTATATGGAGCTAGAAACATAAATTGTTATAATGGGAGTTACTTTTTCTCCCCGAAAACGTTTCAAAGAAGTTAATTGTATATTCGCTACTAGATTCCAATGTATCGATTCTCTAATTGGTGCAGAGTTTGTTACCAAATCAAATAATCTTCTTGCAGTTTCGGACGATGCAACCTTGAGCGAGCCCTTAAGTAGTTCCTTTAGAAATGTGAATAGTTTTTACAAGAGTGAGATGGCAAGCTGTTATTTTGGGATTTGCCCTCATGTGTAGCACAAATTTTGTCGACAGGTGAAAGAAAGCTTAACACCACAAAGTAGAAAATGTCGCTGATGTATACCTCGGTATTAGTACTCACGAGCTTAGCTCTTTGGTTATTAGAGAACTACTTTCGCCTTAGAAAGGGTTTCGTCAGAACATTCAGATTTCGATGATCTACCCTTGTCCGTAAGATATGATGGTGATGATTTATTTAGGAAATCTCCTGATTTCATCTCTTGAATCTTCACACATAGACATATGAGACACCACAGAAATATAAATGTATCTATCTGTTCTATTTTATTTTCAATTTTTAAGTAGAAAAAGTCGTATTTTCTCTCTTATGCCTTTTTTTGATTAAAATCGAGGTAAAACTGTATGATGAACCACTCAGCTGTGGGCTATTCTGATATAGACCCCTAACATTTTTTCTTTTTATTGAGACGCCTCAACTCTAGCTTTCTTAATTGGCTAAAATACAGAAAATTCTCATGTAAATATCTGTTTTTTTCACTCCCCTCACTCCCCCCTTCCGACTTTCAAAACCTTAATTTTTCCTCCTCAAAAATTTCAGAAATATTGTTAGGGAATTATGACGTTAATGGAGAGGGCAAAATGACCAAATTGCTAGTATTTTCTATAAGATTTTTTTTTTATGTATTTCTGTCATTTTCAAGAATATTTTTAGTATAAGTTATACAAATTAGACGGAATAGTAACAGAACCTTGATGGAGGGGACTAAGTGGATCAACTTAAAATTTTGATGGGATAAAATATAGGTTTTTGAAAGTCAAGGGAAAAAGTGAAAAACGGGTATTTCTAAGGGGGTTTTCTATGACGCCTTTTAATTAGATTGTTTCTGTCAATTGTAGTGGGCATGTTGTGAAAATCAATGGCTCCGCCAGCTATCCACCATAAAGTGTTTACTAAAATCTGCAGTTTTAAATTTGGACAGAATCGCCGTTAAATTTAATTCGATCCCCAATTGAACCGGTGGAAATAACACTAATCAAAACAAGCTAAATCGACTGGTGTCAATAATGCAAGTGAAGTTTGTGGTCAATTCGAATGATCTCCATAGTTTTTACAACGGTCGCTTGATTTGTCTATACGAATAACTGTGATAACCTCTTCAATTTTCCTTGTTTTTCAGCTTGTTTCGGTGTTCATGTGAGAGGATCAGAATACATTCCTTTGCTTGGATCCAGTGATCCTGATTACTCCTTTCTGGGTGTACCGGACTTCGAATAAGGAAGCTTCATAAAACCTGATACAAAGTGATCATCATGCAGTACGGCTGCAGTATTCGAGTTGCAGAAGCTTGTTGTATCAAAGCGCGGATGTTGACTCTTTTCTGGAAGAAGAGAGAGTACACTCAGATCTCATCTTTCAGTTTGTGAAAACAGACCTCTGATTTGCAATCTCTCCAGAATCTGGCAAATTAGAGTAGTTCTTTCTCTGTTTTTGGTCAAAACTTATGTATAAAAGTCCAGCTCAAATCCCTTTTTTTTTAAAAAAAAATTGCAAAGCATAACATCTCCTAACAAGCTGGTTTATAAAGTTTCATGCAATCTGAGACAGTTAAAAATTTGGCTTCATGATGCTCCGCGGTGATGAAACTGAAACAGACTCTTCATGTTTTTATTGTAGATCTTTTTACTGATTTATTATCAGATATCTTATTTTTGCAGACCCTAAATGGTCTTGGTGTTGCCAATGTCATGTATTATCAGAGTTCACTGTATCAACCTGCTTTTACTGTTGGGCAAATTTCAATTAGCCCTCATGTGGTTTAGGGTACTTTTTTATTTTGTCACACTTATTTCAAAAGCATTATTTTCTTATTATTTTGTGGTTTTGTTTTTTATTTTATGGTGAAAAAGCTCTGTTAAATAGAGTAGTAAAGTGACATATTTTACAGAGTTGAGCTCCTTTACTTTTAACTTATGCAAAAGGTAAAAATAAAGGAGAAACCTCAGTTAGTTTCTGAATAGTTTAACACAAATTGCCATTGGTGATTTAAAAAGAAAAAAAATTTCTGTAATTTTCTCTTTATATCACTACAAAGACTCGTCGAGCTGTCAAAATTGTTACAATTTACAGAATATTGTAAGTAAAAAAATAGTACAATTTATAAATCATACCTTGGCAAAATACAATATTTAGTATAAGACTCAATGAAACACACCGTTAATAGAGTATGTATCTTGAGACGATGCACTTGTACAGAAGAATAGAGTATGCTATTCATTTCGTTTATTTTTTTTAAAAAAAACTTAGTTGAAAATGTGATTAAGTTTCGAAAGTGAAACTTCAGATACCCACTGTCAAGTCTTTTGTCGTTGAACAATTTGTGCTGTTTGAAACATTATACTTTTACGTAATGGCGCTGGGCAGTATTATTTGCAAAATTGATTTTGATATTAACAAATATTTTGATTAACCTGGTCATCATTTACTAACTAAATTTGAATAGATTCCAAAAAAAAAAAAAATTTCACACAATAAAGATAAATGTGTTAACATCACTTCCTATGGCAGCACTAAGCAAGGTTAAATAAGTGTTAAGAAGTCAACGAAATTATTGTATTTATTATTTATTAAGATGCATCATAAACATTAAACAATCATTATATATATATATAGGCCGTGGCTACTATACTATTATGAGTATTGGAGCCCTTGTACTCATAAGTTGTTTTCGATGATGGAGCTTCTAAATCGACGATACACTCCGTTAAATATGATCTAGAGTATTTGAAACTTCTAGAAAATAAATTTCGTAAATTTTCGAAATCATAATAAAGTCCATCAAGCGGGTATAAAATGAATGGTCAAAATTGAACGACGTCCTTAAAAAGGATGATCGGATCATTAAATTCAAGATCAGAGTTATTGATCTTTATCTAGATAGTGAATAGAATTTTCTATTAAAAATTTAACAAATTTTGATTCTTTTACACCGTTAAACTAGCAAGTATCCCATACCGGCTATTAAAAATTGTCAAATTTGTGACCTCTTGATCGTAAGGTAAATGATGTCGAAAAATTGTAAAATTTGATTTCTATAAGTTTTAAATGCTGTAAATAACGTTTAACGGTATAGATTGGCGATTCGGAAGCTCTATCATTGAAAACGATTTATGAGTACCGGGCGATCGTACTCATAATAGTATAGTAGCCGAACCCCATATATATATATATATATATAAAGAGAGAGAGAGAGAGAGAGAGAGAGAGAGAGAGAGAGAGTGCTCTGTTGGGGTGCTTCTAATAGCACCAAACACTTGGTGCTACCAAATTTTCTACCGTTAAATTTTCTCCTTTGTACATTTCCATCCGTTAGATCATACTATTCAATCAGTCATCCACTCAACCCTATAAGATCACTATTATTCTAATCGCACATTCTTTCATCCAAAAGTTGGAAACCTAATAGTATTAATGACTTAGTGCTTTTACAAGTATTTCAGCCTAATTATATATATATATATATATATATATAGAGAGAGAGAGAGAGAGAGAGAGAGAGAGAGAGAGAGAGAGTTGAGCTGGAATGCTATTTGTAGCAAATGGGCTCCATTGCCATCCATTTGTTTTCAATGATGGAGCCTCTAAATCGACGAACGATATCGTTGAACATGATCTATACCACTTGAAAGCATCTAGAAATCAAATTTCATATTTTTTCGATATTATTTTCTTGTCCATCAAATGGACACAGAAATGAACAGCTGAGAATGAATATTCTCTAAAAAGTGATGATAGGAGTCTCGTAATCAAGATCGAGAGTATAGATTTTGTTCTAAATAGTTTAAAGAATTTTATAACCAAAATTCAATTGATTTGAATATCGTTACATCGTTAAATGAGAAAACGCCTCATATCGACCATTAAAACTATAAATTTTGAAACTCTTTGATCATTAAGTTTGATCATTAAGTCAATGTGTCGAAATGATTTAAAATTTGGCTTCTAGATACTTCAAGTGGTATAGATCATTTTCAACGGTATTGATTGTCGATTTGGAGTTTTCATCATCGAAAACAAATAGATGACAACGAAGCCCGTTAAATACCGATAATATTCCAGCTCAACACTCTCTCTCTCTCTCTCTCTCTCTATATATATATATATATATTCTCTGTTATGATTATTTGTCTATAACCAATCAAAATTTTGTTGTATACCTCCCTGTTCCTTTCCCCACCTACCTCCAATTTTTTATTTTTTATTTTTTTTACCTCTCTCTCATTTTTATAGCATTATTAGTTGTAGGCTATGCATTTCCCTGTTCTAGGTAAAAAAGCACGGAGACCCCATCAACTGTAGTTTGTTCTAAAATGGCCTCTTAAATTTATTATTATTATTTATCGACACTTTTTTGGCTTTTAATCTTTGTTATTAGACTTTTTATAGTTAATAAATTTAAAAAAATTTATTAAGTTTTAGCGATTAGTTAATCTAATTTTATGTGTTTCAAAATAGTTCATCAATCAGTTTGGTAAAAAATTTTAATTTTATTATAGCTAAAATCGCTATTTTTTTTTAAGAAAAAAAAGATAAATTACGCTTTTGGTCCTCAAACTATGGGGCGTGTGACACTTTAGACCTCAAACTTTAATTCATTATAATTTTTGGATTGAACTTTCTGAATAATTTGCAATTAAGTCTCACAGTTTAATTTTTTTGACTAAATGTTAATAAATTACTAGCATAGAAATGATGCAGTTTTTTAATTATTGATGATGCAATAATAATTAAGAAGCTACATCACTTCTATATTATTAATTCATCAACATTTAATCCAAAAAAGTAAATTAAAAAACTTGATTCAACAATTTAAAAAGTTCATTAAAAAATTACAATAAATTAAAGTTTGAAAAATAAAATGTCCCGCACCCCATAGTTTGAGTACTAAAAGCGTAATCTAGGGTAATTTACCCCCCTAAAAAAAAGAGAAATGTTTAAGTCTAGAATCCAAAGAAATCGTAATCTTCATTATCCCTTAATCCAATGATTTAAGACTTTAAAATTTTTTTTTGCTTTTTATTTTAAAAAAAAGAGCAATAAGACTAGCGTGTTAATAATAGTCTTTAAATGGGTTAAATTGTAAAAATTTTAAAGCAACGCTATATATACACTATAAAAGAGGTGTATGATATACATCCCATTTATTTAATGAGTAAATAAATGTGGGTAGTAAAAATATGTTATTCATTAGATTAGTGAGGTGCAAGATATATATCCCTTTCAGAACGGGCTTTTTTATAAAATGACCCTTCAGAAATTCAAAATTGGCAAAATGACTCTGCCAAAATTTTATTTGTAAAACTAACACTCCTTTCGCTACGTGGGCGCCACGTCAGGATTTCTGACAAAGACGGTGAATCGTTTACCGTCTTTGTAATATTTATTGTAAAAGCAGTGAATGGCTCACCGCCTTTAGAAGGCAGTGAACCATTCACCGCCTTTAGAAGGCAGTGAATTTAGTGCAAAATCTCCCTTACCGCCCTTTCCCCCTTTCCGCCCTTTCAAGTCCGCCATTTTTGTGCCATCGAGAAGACGGGGAACGATTCACCGTTTTATCAAAGACACCATATCCATTCACCGACTTCACAACAAATATAACAAAGACGGTGAACGATTCACCGTCTTTTTGAGGAATTCCTGATGTGGCGCCCACGTGGCGAAAGGAGTGTTAGTTTTACAAATAAAATTTTGATAGGGTTATTTTGCCAAAATCGAATTTCTGGAGGGTCATTTTATAAAAAAGCCCTTTCAGAACATACAAATATCTTTTTTTTTTAATTTTTTTTTAAATAGAATTGGAGATTTGAGAATAGCATATGGTTGAGAGAGTGTCCAAACATTTTGCAATGATATGTTCATGTCACATCATTCTCTATCATTTTAATTAAATTGTTGACCATTGACTATCAGAGTCCAATCATTCTTGATTTTGATTTTGGTGCAATTTTGGCCCAATCCCTTGTAATCCACGTGGATATCGTGATGTAAAGTCTCACAAGTACACTTTTACATTTTTTTCCCACAAATATTATCTATTTGAACTTACCTCTATTATCCTTCAAACTTGGAGTAATATTTTTTTAAAAAAATTCTTTATTCATTTTGTTGACATTTTTTTTGAAGCCACTTTTGTTTTTATGCTCGTTATTATTATTAAAATTTTTGAATTTATTTTTCTAATATCAAAAATAAAATTTAAAAATTCAATCACATCAGTAAATTTTAAAGAGAAATAAAATATTTGAAAAGAAATTTCTTATTCATTCAAAAATAAATAAAATATTTTAATATTTAAAGTGATATTAGATTTTCTTTTTTTTGAATTTATCAATAAACCTTGATTTTACTATTGTATTAAAAAGATTTATAACCTAAAAATAGGCTTAAAAAAATCACATTGAACTCGCAAATTTAATCCACCTGCTTCTCTGAAATAAATGTCAGAGAGAGTCTTGACGAACCCTTAAAATTTTGCAATATTTTTTTTCAGAAATTAAACTTTTTACACTAACATATTTTTTGCACATTTGCTCGGATTTACAATTTGGAGAGAGAGAGAGACATAAATAATAAAAAGAAGAGAAAATCTCATTTTTGTTTAAATATCGAAATAAGTTATCCAGTAATAATTTATTCTATATAAAAATATTCTAATATGATTGTAAGTAAGAAATTTGATTTTTATTATCCATAATTTGATAGAATAACATATTTCACCTGAGAGGTAATTTATCTTACCCCTAAAAATAATTAAAAGATCGAATATAATATCCAATTTTAAATATTTGATCCTACACCTTATCAATCAAATATAAAAAAATTTTAAATAAATTAAAGAGATATACTGAATAACTTAGTTGTGTATCCACAAAGGGCAAAGTGGTTCTCTATACGGGTAAATTGTACACCAGTCCTAGAAATTTTGTCCATGCATCATTTTGGCCCTTAAATTTTTAAATTCGACATTACAAACTCCAAACTCTTATTATAAGGGATTTTATTTTGGTCCTTAGGTACATCTATATACCATGCATTTATTAGCTATTTATCTAATTCATCTGTGCCACATATTGAGTTATAATTTTTATTCAATTTCAAAATTGGATAATCGAATTAAAAGTATAAGACAGATGAAGAACCTATAGATTTGTGGGGTATAAATATATATACATATGAATTAGGTGTAAACAACCATTTTTTTTTCAAGTTAATTAAGGACAAAAATAATGTTTGAGAATAAAATAAAACTTTTGTTGAAGTCCACATACCAGCAGTGTAATATACCCGTGTGTTTGGTTCGAAGTCGGAATCGGTATCAGAATCGGAATAAGAGTTAGCTGGAAACGGAATCAGAATGATTCATTATCTCATTCTGTTTGGTTTGCCACCTGAGTCGGAATCGGAATGAACCATTTTTATTGCCGGTGTTTGGTTCAAATAGATGCCAGAAATGTAATCAAATTAATATGCCAATTTTATCTTTATAGTAAGTATATTAGTTTAAATTCAAACTTAAAATTATAATTTAAATTTTAATTTGAATCCATAAATTTAATTTGAATTTTAAATAAAATTTGAATAAAAATTTAGTTTTTAAATTAAACTTAAATTTAAATTCAAATTTATAAATTAGATTTGAAATGCTTTATTAAATTTTAATTTTAAATTTAAGTTTAAATTAAAATTAAAATTATAAATATAGTTTTAAACTTAAACTTATGTTTTAATTAGAAAAAAATAACCTTAACAAAGTTAAATTTAATCCGAAGAAATCTATTCCGTCTAGATTCAATTTCTAATCTGGCCTCCTTGGCCGGATTGAAAAAAGGGATAATTGGAGGATTTCCATTCACCTGAGAATCGAAATCAAAATCGGAATCGGAATAAGAATTTTGCATATCAAATACGGACAAACAGATTCGTCCATTCTAATTTCGATTCCAGATTGAAAAAGGGACAAATCAAACACGCCCTGAGATCGTTTGGTTCACTCTATTTTATTCTATGAAAACATTATTTTCATAATTTTCGTTTTCAAGACTATTTGATGAAATTTGGACCAAAAAAAAAAAAAAAAACTTGGAGGAAAAATAATTTCTTTGGGAAACAAAATGGACAAAAACTATACACTTTTCAATCAGGAAATTATTTTCTAAAATATTTTTCCGAGAAGCAAGCACCGCATAATCTAATATTATATATATATAATTATGTGTATAATTTATTTAACTATAAGCTATTTTGAATCGGCTACTCAATCTTTTAAAATTTTAATTTGGGTATCCAATCTGTCAATTTATTTGATTTGAATCAGTTAATGACACTTTAAATTCAAAATCGAAGCTAATTGCTTATTTTGATGAATTTATAGTTGCGTGAATCGTATGAAAAATATACGAATTAAATCTGTAAAGATAGACAATACATTCAAATTGTGAGGCTAAAGCGTCGCTAGTTAACTCAAATCAAATAAATTTAAAGATTGGATAGTAAAATTAAAATTTTAAAAGATTAGATAGTTGATTCAAAATAATTTATATTTCCGATAATTTCTGCACATTTTTTATTTTAAAATCTAAGTAAAAAGGAGAGCATTATTTGTTAATATTGTACAACACAAATATTAGAGTAGGAGCAGGCCAAAACTTGGAGGTGCCAAACAAACGGTGCGGTGGCACATTAATTTTAATTTTATTTTTGGTCCCAATTTGCCATTCTATTCGAGACGAAAACGAATTTTTGACGGATCAGAGCATATCAAATCAAGAAAGTGATATCCTACACCTCGCCCTTTCCACTCTATTTACTTGACTGATCAAAATAAATTATATATTTTTTTATTTTTAAGTTTTATTTAGATTTATTATTTAATTCGGAGCAGATCAGGGCGGCGTGGGAGCACCGCCTACCTGAATCCATTTGCATCCTATTCTCAACGGCAAAGGCTTAATTTCGTATTAAGGCCCATCTGACGCTATTAAATAAAAGGGTAAACTTCAGGTACCATTCCTATGGTTTTGCACTTTCTCACTTTAGTGCCATGTATTTTAAAGTATATCAAGTTAGTGGCCTGTGGTTTCATTTTTATCTCTTCGTCAGCTTCTCCGTTAATATTTCGTTAAATTATATATAAAAAATTTCAGATACTCCACCTAAGTTTATCGAATATTCATTTTAGTACTCTTTAGTTTTAAATTTGTCACTGATTAACGAAAAAAATTAGTAAAATCGATAATAAAAAAATAAAAATAAAACCACGGGACACTAAATTGATACACTTTAAACCACGGGATGCCAAAGTGAGAAAGTGTGAAACCACAGGGGTGGTATTTGAAATTTTTCTTAGATAAAATAAAGTTGGAGTAAAATCATATAAAGATGTATTTTTACAGTATCCGATGATATCTCAGAAAATATATTGTAACAGACTCATCACAAAAATACGAAACACAATATTATATGTGAAAATAAATATAATTTTTTCCTTTTTTCTTTTTTCTTTTTTTTTTTTTTTTTTTTTTTTTGTTTGTTTGTTTGTTTCAGACGAAGCCAAAACCTTTGTGTGAACTGCTACCGCCGCTCCCTCCCTCGCCACCAAAAGTGGCGCCGGTCGAACTGGGACCCTCCATGTGGTGGGCCCCACTCCGACCCCAAGGGCCCCATGGTGGGTCCCACGGTCCCACTCCCATCCATAATTTTTTTGTATTTTTTTTAAAAAATGTTTATCACGCCTGGAGCCTGGTGGTGGGGTCCACGTATGACTCACCTAACCGTCCGCCACGTACACGCCGTGCGACGTCTTTGTCATTTAACTCGTTGGGTTAATTGTATTATTGGTCCCCAACCTTACCTAATTTTTTATTTTGGTCCTGAACTTTTTTCTATTAGGAGAATTTTTTTTTTTTTTTTAGAGGGCTGTACACTCTTTTTTTTTGAATGAATGCAATTGAAAATATAAAATAATTATGTTTCGAATTTGAAACCTTAATATTAATTATTAAATTTTTAGTCGCATGTACTACGTACGATTGGTATTAAATTCTTAATCTTTCGAATAAGTTGCACTATTTGTCCCAAAGTAATTTTTCATACGTAAGCTCAGCAAGACCAACCTTATCACCTTTTTTTTTTTATAGAGAAATCGCCCTAGAGCAAAAATTTATTTAAATAAAATGAGACGATACATAATTGAAAAAAGTCCTCAAAGAGGATCACACAATATATTTTTTTGCTAGACAGATCCCAATTAGCCAGTTGATTAGCTTGCATAGTATTTCTGAATAAGCGTGAATTTCATTCAAAAGAGAAGGCGTGATATTTGTCGACGAAGGATTGAGGCCCAATCTTATCATCTTTAGTTTCATTCGTCATATCTATGACCATCTGGACTTCACACTGAATACTTGTTGACTCTTTTGTAATCTTTTTTATGAACGTAAAAATATTCGTGATGAAGTTGATTGAAGGCTATCAAATCATGATTATAATAATCTATATTTATGATCGACCGTCCCTAGAGCAAGTGGCAAAGGGCTTGGTGGTTGGTACCCGAGGTTCAAAGTTTGAATCCTAGTTGATTCACATTTCCAGCTAAGTTTTTTCTAAATGAAATAAACGAAGCGAGTAGCGTACTACCTATCTTTCTAAAAAAAAAAAGAAAAATTATATTATGAGCTTGCAGGAATTTATTGGAGTTGAAAAGCTTTTCTATTTTCATTGGATTATTGAGAATGTTGTACAAATTACAGCATTTGGGTAATGTTGGTTATTAATCCAATTCAAAATCTTTCCCATAAATGAGAATTTTATTGGGGAATCTGAATACTACCCTCATTTCAGTTTAGATTATAAATATAGATGTAAATTTATTTTTAACATTCAAACTTTATATTTCAGTTTAAATTTTGAGTTTTTAGTTTTAATTTTAATTCGGGATTCAAAATTTCAATTTGTATTTAAATTTTGGATTCGGATTTTGTATTCAAATTTCAAGTTGTTTTGAATTCAATTTGGAGCTCCAGTTTAGATTTTGAATTCAATTTTAGTTTCAAATTTAGATTTTACATTTGAATTTCAAACTTCATTTTCATGTTTGATATTTGAATTTAAAATTTAAAATCTAAATTTAAATTCAAATTTCAAATTTAAATTTATGTATGGAATCAAATTCCAAATTCAAACATAAATTTTAGGTTTACATTTAAGTTTTAAATTCAAAGCCAGATTATATCAAAATTTCAAGTTCAGATTCAAAATTTGAGTTCGAATTTCAAATTCATATTCAAATTACGAAATTGAGTTTAAATTTAAATTCAAATTCAAAATTTAGATTTTAAATTTAGATTCATATTTTGAATTCAAAATTTCAAGTTTCAGACTCAATTTTTTGATTTTTAACTTCAATTTTTTTAAAAAATTTAGATTTGAAATTCAAATTTTAAATTCAAAGGTAAAAAAAAATTTTAAAGTATATGGATAATTATGAAAAACTGTATAACATAATATCTATATTACTTAAATTTTTTAATTAAACCAAATGCAGGAATTTATAATTATAGTAATCTTCAATGAGATAATTGTGCGAACCAAATATATGAATTATATAATTTTAATAATAATCTCATTATAACTAAAAATTTTAGATAATGAGATCCAAATGCCCTTGTTGATAGGAATTTGATTTGTTGGGTTGTAACTAAAACAAAATACAAGGGCTAATAAATTAACAAAAAAAAAAAAATTAGGAGCCAAATAAAAATCATGTAAAGGTTAATATTTTTTTGTTGACACTTTTGAACTTATTAAATCTTTTACGAATATATATATTTGAAACAAAAGATAAATAGATATTTTGAAATTTTACAGGGGTAGAGAGGTAATTTTCTCTTTGTCATTTTAATTTTTTAGCAAATACAATGCGAGCATTCAATTAATGGCTAACAATCAGGAGAGGCATTAAACTTTACAAATTTATAAACCTAACTAAATAAAATAAACTTAAATAATTTTCTTTTTTTAAAAAAAAAATTAAAAAGGAAAAAGATAAGGAGTGTGGTTCAAAACGTGCTATTGTTCGAGGGGCGTGCACACATTTTAACCCCAAGACACTGGGTCCCACTAGTGGGGCCCACATAACCGTGACATACAACCGTTACACGGAAACCGCCTCGGGTTCACGCTCACGGGCACTTGTAACGGATAACCGGTGACGCACCCAATTATGAAAAGATTAAACCCCGGAACCCGATCCGCTCCAACCCGTCTCGCACGAGCCTCTTGTGCGACACCCCCCCCCTCGCCACCCCGAACCGTCCGATCCGCCACGCGTCACGCATCCGAGCCCGGTCCACCGAAACCGTCACGCCGAAACCGCTTCGCTCCCGCTAATCGGTACCTTGGGCCCCACTCCACCCCCCCCGGCGCACCAAATCCATTGCCAAACACCACAGCCTCCATCGACCAATAAAACGCCGCCACGTGTCCTGTCGTCTAATCCCTATTGGTCATATTCGGTGTGTGGTGTTTTAAGGGGTTCAGCGGTGGGTACACTCCCCTCGTCTTATAGCGAGCGAGGGGGGGGAGACCAAGATGTCGCCTGGCCTTTCCCTCTTCCCCTTCCTCTCCCCGATTCTCTCAAATCACATGTAAGCGAAAAATCGCGATTCGAGCGATGCGAACCCAAAAAAAAAAAAAAAGAAGAAG
The DNA here is from genome assembly GCF_001540865.1 of Ananas comosus. Classification (NCBI taxonomy): domain Eukaryota; kingdom Viridiplantae; phylum Streptophyta; class Magnoliopsida; order Poales; family Bromeliaceae; genus Ananas; species Ananas comosus. Next base: position 11,506,904 of record NC_033624.1, read on the forward strand.
AAGAAGAAGAGGAAAAAACCCTATTTGCGATAATAATGATCATTACTCGCTATTTTTGTCGAATTTTCACCCTGTTTTCTCCGATTTCTTCTACTCAGTTCTTAACTGATCGTTCGAATTTTGGGTAGGTCTAGTGATGGGGGGCGGAATCTGATCCGGATGTTGGAGGGCCACAACTTCCTCGGAGATCATGATTGATCAAGCGATCACAGGTTAGGGCGAACGGATCTTTCCCGATATTTTTTCCGCTTTTTTTTTTTTTTTTTTTTTTTTTTTTTTTTTGATGCGGCGGTGGTGTTGTTGCGGTGAGATCGAGTGTACTGTTTGATCTTTGGGGGCAGGATCGTGCGTGCGGAACGGAATTGGGGTTTCGGGATCGGGGATCTTGTGAGACGGGATTTGTTGGTTTGTGATCTTTTGTGCGTATTGCGGGTGAAGGCAAGGCATTGATTTGATCTCCGTGTTCTTGTTGTTGTTGTGGTCCGAGTAGTGTCAAGAGCACTACTTTTTTTCTTTTTTGGGGATCCCTCTTTTCAATTTTGAGTCTTGGTTTGTAGTTGGGTGCCTCTAGGATCGGTTTCTTTAGAGCCACTAGCGACTGATTTATTTTTAGTCTTTTTTTTTTTCTGATAAATTTGGAGAGTTAATTGTTGGTGCTAGTGAGAATTAAGTATAATTGGTGAATGCGAATTCATAAGATGTAATTTTGGTTCTTCTTAAAAAAAAAAAAGATTCTGTTTTTATTATGGTGGATTTGGTAAATAGTTCAAACGCTTTTGAGTGCGCTTTTGACACCCTTCTTTGGAAATCATACACACATTTTCGAATTTTGGTATAATAATAGTTCCGTCACACAGTTTAATTCTTTGGTTTGGGCCGTCGCTGTTGCGTTCAACATTAATCTGTTAGAGGGAGACAAGAACAAACCATTGGACATTCCGAGTCAATGCATTTGGAAGTAGATTGTGAAGCAATGTTTCCTTCCTAGCATTCAAAGTGTTTATTTGATTGCTATATTTCCATCTCTAATGGTTTATTTGAACTTTTCTAGTCATTCAACATACTCATTTATAGCATTGGAATAATATCTGAGTGACATCTGAGACCCATTGTATATTCTATTGCCGATAGGAAACTTTAAATGTTTTTAAAGAAAGGGATGAACACCCAGTGCCAATGTCGTGCTGATGCATGCTGAGATAAGGGGTCCATGCCGGTGCCATGCACCATTATACCAAGTTTTGACACAACACATGCTGCGTGCCTTATCCTCGTGGCCAAGTGTTGGCACCATAGGATAGCGTGGCATAGTAATCTAGCAATCCTTTTTGGACTCATCTCAAGCTTTCTTTATGCGAGCAAACATACCATTCTTTGTTGAAAATTTCGGAGAAAGTAATGCTAGTTTGCTTAAGCATATGAAATAGATCATTTGAGTGATAGAACAAGAATTAGTTAGAATAATAGAATGTAAAGTTGGCTTTGATTGGTTTACGTTTTGATTCTTATGGTTGAAATTATGGCTTGGAAGTGTGATTAGGACTATAAGAATTGCTTCTGTGTCAACACTGTCATAATTTATGTAAAGATTTTGCCTGTGTCCCAATATCCTCGCGCCTAAAGATATTTAGTGTTCCTACTAATCTTTTCTATTGTGATTTTCATTTTTTTCGTCTTTTCTTATGTCATCTTATTATCCACAGATAAAATGCAAGGAAACCGTGAGGCATCCTTTGGATGCCTCAAGGCAAATGCTTCTCAAGGAAGTGGCAATTCGATCGAAGGGTTTCCTGAGCCCAAAGATGAAAAAGTTAATTATTCAGGTGATAGTATCAAATCGGGTAATCCAATGATATGGGAGGCTTCTCCACCTCCAAATCAAGGCTACCCTCGACCCTTCTACAGACAAGAGATTTTAACATGGCCATACATCTATCCTGACTATCAAGTTCTTCGTCAAAGCCAACCACATGCAGTTGAGAACCATTTTTATCACATGAATCGGGATTACAGTTTTCCTGTTGAGAATCGAATTCAATATGTACCATACAAGCTGTTCTCTCAAGAATATCCCCATGATGTACAACTTCAGGAGTTTCAATATTTTGTGGTTATCGACTTTGAAGCAACGTGTGACAAGGACACAAATCCTCATCCGCAGGAGATCATTGAATTTCCATCTGTTTTAGTCAACAGTGTTACTGGACAACTTGAAGCATCCTTTCAAACTTATGTGCGGCCTGCATATCATCAACTTCTCACTGATTTTTGCAAGGAGCTCACTGGTATCCAGCAGATTCAGGTTAATATGGTTCTATTTTCGTCAATTTCATTCTTTTTTAGCTTGTGGAATAGTTAACAATTGGTTGTGGCATCTTGCTATTCGCTAGAATTTTTTGGTATGAGTTTTTCTGCTTTAGAAATCTGCTCTGCCTTTTATAATACTTAGAATTATTGCACATGTTTATATTCAAGATATACTGAAATATCGTACTCTACAATCACTTCGATCTTTTAGTTTCCTTGGTTTTATAGTGCATGATAGTTCACCCTTGGGATCAATCATATTTTCTTTTATGTTTCTTGTTTTTCTACCTTTTCAAGAAAGAAATGTTCTTCGAAAAATATCTATGCCAGATGTGGTTAAAGAATTTATTGAATGCTTTGCAGTCAATTGAATATTTTGAGGTGTCAAGCATTTGTAGGGGACAAACTTCTGCGGGCATTTCCAATTTTGTCTGTCTACTCCGCACCATTCTTTATGAGCATACCCTTGCAAATTGAAGATTTGTTCTACTAAACTGTACGGTATTTAGCGTGAACTTGTTGATGTTGGTTCCATATTTTAGGTTGCTTTGTATTTAGAGAAGTTCAGTAGAGTTTTTATGGATATGAAGGATTTACACTTTTTGTACTGCCTAATGAGCAAGAAATCGTGCATGTGTTTCTTGAACTTTGACATAATTAACTCTGAACCTGATAGTACAATGAAGTGACCTCTACCGGCAATAGTTTTTGCCTATTACTATACCAAACTTAACCATATCAAATGGGCTCTGCTAAAATATATGTTTTTCTTGCGAAGCAACTTTTGGAGATTATTTGAAGTTATGCATTATATTGAATGTTGAATAATAATTTAAATTAAATGCTGAATGTCCTATAACATAAACTGAATCTAGAATGTTTGTATGCCGAATGGTTGTAAGCTAGGTGCCTATATGCAGAATTGCTAAACGTGATCATCTCGTAAATTATTGGGTGACTGCTGTTACGATATATCTTAGAATGACACATGCTATTGGCCGCATGAGCAGAATAACTTAACCCACTAATTTTATAACTAACATCTCTCACCTCATAAGTCATTCCACTCATCTAGTAGCTTATCCCACTCATATAAAGGACTTCTCTACGAGAGAGTCTCTTCTTCCTTTTTCGTCCTTGTCTATGAGCAAGTCTCTTCTTCCTCTTTTGCCACTGTCTATGAGAAAGCTTCTTATTGCTTTTTCACCACCTTTTTCGATGCTCTCACCTCGGCTTGAACTTAGAAGTGTTGAACGTTTGGTAAAAAGAAAGGAAAATTTTTCATGGCTAAATTATTCTAACAAGAATGAAAAATTCCATCTGCTGCTACATTCTGTGCTGTGAAACTTGAGTTGCAGATAAAAGAAAAAAGTGTATGCCTACCCAAACAAGGCCATTATGTTTTGCCGCTTCAAATATGAACTTTTTATATTTGCATTAGGTGTCCTAGTTTAGGACATATAGCTATCCTAGTTTAGGGTGCAAGTTTCGACCTGTTTGCCATCTGGATATCCTACAATAGTAAAACTTTTGTTTAACATTCTTTTTGGTGATTTGTTTTTAATCTAATTTATGATACATGTTACCCAAGTTTGTTGTGAATTTTATTTTTTTGAAATTTTAATCTGTTAGTTGAAATAAGGTACCTACTTCTGGTTCCTTTTGCTGAAGTTTTACAATCTACTATTAATATAAAAAATATATGGTCTCAAATTGGGTCTTATTGAACTCAAAATAATTTAGTAGTAATTTCTCACTCATTGGGTGCATCAGAACCTCACTTATGTGACATGAAAGCTTGGGTCTCCTTTTTTGGACTTACCCTCTATTTCTGGGTCAAATGATTGGTTGGGCAGAATAATGTTTTTTCTTAATATTCAAATGTGACAAGCTGCTAGAAGGTGGATATTAGTGTTCTGGTACATTTATTAAGGTGCAGGATAGATTTTTTTTGGGGTCACCTGTGGTGTGTGTGATTTCATTTGTCTATTTGATGTATAACTTTATCGATTGAAACAAACTGACTCTTTGGAACAAATGTATTTGTGACAGTTATTTTCACAGGTTAAAGATAGTAGTTTACGCAGCTACTTACTGGCTGACAAATATAGTCGTAGAGTTCCAAATTACATTATTTTTTCCAAATGGAGAGAGAATTGTTTCGAAATTTCACTTAATAGGATACCTTGTAGAGCCTGTTTTCTGAAGTGAGGTGAATCTGTAGGCAAGATATTGCAAGCTTTCACAGGCAAGCTAGCATTATGGGATTCAGATATAATTCATGCCTTGTGACTTTGTGATGTCCTATATCTTGGTCCATTTTTGCAAATCGTGGTGCAAAAGATAATATATTTTCTTGCAGGTATGCAAATTAGCTTTCATGCCAAGATATATTAACTCAAGTATTTGTGTGGAAGTTGTCAAGCCATATATTTCTTTTTAGGCCGTCCACTGTTTTATACAACTCCTCTCTACCATATATTTCTAGGAATTTGTAAATTTCAGCCTTTTTCTCTAAGTGTTATTTGATGTGTCAAATATATTTAACTATATTTAATTAGTTGTAATTTGCTTCTGTTAGTGTTACACTTCATTTGATCTTATCCAGATTTGGCATGATCTTTATCTAGATCTAATAGTTATATCTGGATTGTCTATTTCCTGATTGTAGGGGTTTAGAAGAGTCCTATTATGATCCAAAGAAGTATTCAAACTGTTAAAATTCGTAGCAAGGATAGCATTGGTTTGTTATTTACATGGTCGTTTTACTTCTACATGAACAAATTCATTTGTTTTTTCAGCTGGACTTCACCCTCTTCTCAATTTATCTCTAATTCTCACTTGGTATCGTCTTCTTCTTTTCTCCTTTTTAATTTCTTCATGAATATTAAAATGTTATTATATATTTTAATCTTTTGGCATAAGGCTCAAACTAAATGGGATTCCAATTGCATTTTTTGGTCTAATCTATTGTTTAAGCGAACTGAATCTTAGTAACAACAACTGATGCGGGATGGATTTCGAGATGGATTTCAAGATATCAGGGCAAGGACTTGTATTAGGGATATTTTCCTTGACTAAATAGAAGGATGGTTGAATAGGAGGGGATGTCGAGGGATTTGGGGTTATAACGTGAGTCATAAAAATGTTTCCAAATCCTTTCATTCCGGTGGCTGCATTCTAGCTTGGAAGTAACGCAGTGCACAGGCTTTTTAAATTAAAACTCATACTGTTGTTTTCTTTTTGCAAAAAATATTTCCTTCATTTTTCTTTTTAGCTCGCATTTGATGTTTTAGGACCAATCTTTGCTCCATTATAGGATAATGATCTAGAGTTTTAAATGATTTGTCCACATTCCAGAGTTTCACAAGTTTGCATTATGCAGCGATCGCTTGAACCATGCATCGTGGTCATGTAGTTGGTTTTTTTTTGTTGGGGGGTTGGGGGGGTGCAAAAAGTTGGTTCTAAAATCTAAACTGGTTTAACCTTTGCCTTAATATAAATGATTTTGCGTCTAGGGCTAGTTTAATGTCATGCTTGGTTTGATGATTTGCACTTTTCTTTTTAAAACTAGTGAACTTCTACATGTAGAAGAATCTAGGGGTGTGTTTGGTTCGCAGTCGGAATCGGTATCGGAATCCGAATAAATCCATTCCGCCCGGATTGGAAAAAGGGGTAATTAGGGGGATTCCCATTCACCTGGAAATCGTAATCGGAATCGGAATGAAAATCCCGCATACCAAATACGGACAAATGGATTCATCCAATTTCGATTCCAGGGTGAAAAAGAGGCGAACCAAACACGCCCTAGGTGCTAGTCCTAGGAACCTTTAAAAGTATCTTATAGCTGTCTGTCTTATCGGGGTCATACTTGCATAATCTCTGCAAGATGCTTTAACTACAAGCGAAGATACATGGGGAACTACTTATAGAGAAGAAACAATACCAGAGGCTTATTGTCCTATTAATGTGGTGGCTGTTGGAGATCCTGTAGTGTGATGAGTACATATATTAATCAAGGATTTAAGTGCCGTGGCACGGGGTCGTGCCGGAAACTTGCCGGCATGGTACGGCACGGTGCGTGCCCAGCCGTGCCGATGCGTGCCGGTCAAAAAAATTCTTGTGTGCCGACGCATAATAACATGAAATATTTATTTTCTTTAGCAACAAAATATTCTAACTATTTATTATGTCTTTTTATCCTATCTTTTGAACTTTATTGAGGAAATTACATACTAATTTAAAGAATTGAGGGTTTTGAGCTGTGCCGTTGGCATGGGGTCTGTATCGTGCCGGTATCTTGTTGGCACGGTACGGCACGGTGGATACAGCCCGTCCCGACGGGTACTTAAAACCTTGATATTGATCTTTCAACTTTGGATGTTTTCTAATAAGCCCACAAAAATCATGTTTGGACAGGATAGTTCCTCAAGGGCTGATCATGTGAGACATTGTCATGCATCTTTTATTAAGCTAATATGCTTTACTGTAAATGTGAAAAGACAATTTTTTGACAGATGGCCGTTATACCTTTTGTGTTGTTATTTCAAGAGTGCTGAGTTAGGGTAGTAGACAATGGAATCTTTATTCTTGTAATGTTGCTGGAAGTGCAACTGAAGAGAAGGAACCTCCTCTAATGGTTGATTCCTTTAAAATAGTTATCAACTACAGAATTTTATATTGGTGCGCATTTATTCAGTCCTAGACATCTCAAGGTCATCCTGATATGAGCGGAGGTACTGTTTGATTCAGCCCTGTCATTTCAATCCACCTATCCCTTCGGTAGTGAAACATGCCTTCTTAGTTGTTCTGTAAGGTCAATGAAGCAAGAATGAACCCATTTCCTCGCTGAATGGATTTAGTATCTTTATGTCTTCGCCTGGTTACCTAACCTAGCACTTACTCGGTCTGTAATGATCAAAATAGAATCTTAGTATATTTTCTGTGCCACTTTCTTTACTGCCCAACAATGCTATCTATGCATTTAGTACTCTTAAAGGATTGTGTTTTTACAATAATCTTGATTTATTAACACTAATGCTTTTGTAATGTTTTTGAGAAAAGGCAGTCTTCAATCCCTTTCTTAAATTCACAACAGCGTTCTTGCCTTTTCTTTTTTTGCTTATCCTCCCCTAACTTGTGGTTTTCCTCCTCCAGCAACTTTTCCTTTTGATTCATAGAACATTGTATTTTGTAATTTGAGATGATTTGGTTGAAATTTTAATCTGTTGCATATCTGCAGCCTTATTGTAATGGGCTTGTGTCCGATGATGGTTGGTAGAATAGCATTAACCTGTTCTTTTCCGTATACTTCTAGGTGGACAGAGGTGTTTCCCTGAGCGAAGCTCTGCTTATGCATGATAAGTGGTTGGAGGACAAAGGGATTAAGCACAAGAACTTTGCTGTGGTGACTTGGTCTAATTGGGATTGTCGTGTAATGTTGGAGTCAGAATGCAGATTCAAAAGGATTAGGAAGCCTCCCTACTTCAATAGGTAGAGAAATTATCATTTCTTTTCCATCTAATTTGGTGGTAGTCCATCACGCCCTTTTATCTATTATCAAAGGATTTACCATGCCACCCATGCTCCCCTGTGCCAGCCCGGACCGTACCATGCTGAGGCTGTGTCGGCACATGGCACAGGTTTATGTCCATATCGTATATATATATATGAGCTTTGGCATTTTTGTGTTTTTTTGTGATGAAAATTCTACAAAAGTTCAAACATAATGGGATCTTCTTTTAATTCAAAAATACAAATAAGATCTCCCCCAAAATTTATTTTATCATTTTAGATGTTTCAAATTTATTTATGGTAGTGTTTTTCTATAAATTTTATCCAATTATGACTTAAGTTTTGTTTTCACACATGTTATTATAGTACATATAATTTAAATTTCAAGTGATTATTAAGCTTTTTATGGCTCTATTCTTTCTAAATTGTGCATGATATAACATTTGAGATATTTTTATCGCTGTAAGGGAAATTAAAACAATCCAGAAAGCTAATTTTTCTTAAAAAAAAAAAAAAGAAGACTCGTGTCAATGTGCAGTGTGGCAGTGGCGGTGGAGGGCGTGCTGACATTGGCACGCTCCGTGCCACTGTGCCTTGGCGTGCCGTGCTGCAGCCACAACAGTATGGGACGTGCCAGTGGCATGACAATTCTTCTTGTTATCAGACTATCCTCAACAAGCAGGACTGCCCTTATCCAGTGGCAACAATTGTTGAAATTTTGCGTCAAATGGGTGTCTTGGTTCTATATTGAGAGAAAATAGCACTGACTTGCAATCAAGGATTTCAAATGAATTGGATTTGTGGTGGGTCCTTTTGCTCGAAACAAGATGAGATTCATTGAATTCCCCATTGTTTCCTTTTCTCTTATTCTTCTTATCTTTGAAAAACCCAAGTTATCTAATTTGCCGACCCTTATCGAAATTTGCCAGAGTTGGTGAAAAATCACGGAGTAAAAAGGTTCCAAAAAATGTGATTCAGGGAAGCAGAGTAGGTATTACTACAAATTCTGCGATTTGGATTTTGCCAAACAACATATAGATCCTGCCTGCTAATACATTCCTGTTTGCTATTAAGTTTTTATGGTATCACGGATCTGTTATTTTCAACTCACAGGCTATGATTTGTGGCTTTCTTTCAAGAGTAGTTAAAAGACCGAAGTTTGTTTCCACGGTAATAGTGATATAATTTATTTTTAACCATTCTGATTGGATAGGTGGATCAACTTAAAGGTCCCATTCCAGGAGGTATTTGGCGGCATGCGCTGCAATCTAAAGGAGGCGGTCCAGCTGGCGGGCTTGGCATGGGAGGGCCGTGCACACTGCGGCCTCGACGACGCGCGCAACACCGCTCGCCTCCTTGCCCTCCTCATGCACCGCGGCTTCAAATTCTCCATCACCAATTCTCTCATGACCGACCCATCCATCCGCCCGTTAACAACCCATCAGCCGATCCCGGACCGTCCATCCGACCCGAACCATTACCAAACCCTAAAGCCGAAAGATCTGGTGGCGCCCCCTGTCCAGTTCCATCCGCTCATGGATCCCGTGGGGAAGGATAGGCACATGTACTGCTTCTGCGGCGTGCTGAGCAGCCGCTGCGTGGTTCGCAAACCCGGACCCACCCAGGGGCGCTGCTTCTTCGGGTGCGGCAACTGGACGACTGCAAGGCGGGCGCTCTGTAACTACTTCGTGTGGGCATCACCATAAAAGATCTCTAGGATCTGGTCTCTCTGGCGATCTGCACAAGAATCGGTGAGGTACTGCAAAACCGCCGGAGGGAATAAGTTAAATAGGTGCTTGGGTGATCTTTCGTCGTATATATTATATATAAGTATATATAGATAGAGCTCTTTGCTCATGTGGGAATGGAAGATCTCTAGGTAGTGTCTAAAGCTGTGATACTGACTTCTTGTTTGATAGAAGAGAATGGGGATCAGATGCTGCTTAGGATACATTGACCTCTAAATAATCTCTCAGTTGTGGACCTTTTTTTTTTTTTTTTTTTTTTTTTTTTTATAAACCCTTCTTCTTCATCTTCTTCTTAACTTTGTCTAATGGAGGCTTGCTTTGTGCAATTATGGTTTCTGCTACTAAACAAGCAAAGTTGTCTCTGAGGATGAAGATGAAATGAATTGGAGAATGGAATTGGAGAATGGACAACATATGGAGTAGTAAACTTTAGCTGCTGATTCTTAGTGTATCATATCTTAAAGATCTAGATATTTGTAGTTGAATTATACCACCATCTGTTTCTTTTTACATGTTTTGCCTTTGTAGTATTGAAAAATGTGGCAACATAAAAATGACTTTTTCTTTCTGATGCAATGGTAGAAATTATATATTAATATATATTATATTATAAATATATATATATATATATTAGGGTGTATTCACACAATTTTATGTAACTAAACTGCTTTTAATTAAGGGAAAACTTCAAAAACCCCCTTTGTGGTTTCGTACTTTTTCACTTTAGTACCCTATGGTTTAAAGTGTATCAATTTGGTGCCATGTAGTTTTCTTTTTATCTTTTCGTCAGCTTTTTCATTAATATTTTGTTAAATTATATACAAAAAACTTCAGATATCCACTTAGGTTTATCGAATATATTCACTTTAATATCCTTTAATTTTAATTTTTTCACTGATTTAAGAAAAAAAAAAGTGAAATTGATAATAAAAAGAAAAAAATGAAACAATAGGGCACTAAATTGATACAGTTTATACCACAGGGCACTAAAGTGAAAACGTGCGAAACCACGGGGTTTTTTTTGAAGTTTTCCTTTTAATTAACTAGTTTTCAGCTATTCCTTGTACAAATTGACGTTTCTAAACACATATTTTAGCAATTTTAGATGGATAAGTTATGGCTACCTAAATGCAGCTATATAGATTTTTGAAAGAATAAAGTGCCTTTCTGCATGTAGAAAGAGAGACAAGAGGATAAATGATAAGAATATTAGACTATAACAAAGAAGATAATTATATACTGCATGGGAAGAATCTTTAAAAAAAAAAAATTACTCTAATCCAACATAAATGATGTGATAATTTGTATATCAACCTATAAAAACTAAAGGCAAGATATATGATGATACAAATTACCTGGAACAATTTTAAAAAAAAAGTTAATATACCTCTGGGTAAATGTGTTGCACACATTATTTACCTCTGCTAGCTGTGTATCTCTGGGTTTCACCATTATGCATTTCATTTTGTGGGTCAATCACACCACTAATTTTCAAACTGTTACGCAGGATGTAGTTTAGTTCTCCAACTCTAATCTGCGACCTTTAATACTCAAAACTATCTAAGTCTCCTGCAATTAAATTTCTCTATTTGCTATTCCTTTTAAATAATATTAAGGAGGTTTCGCATTGACATAAAAACTATCGACCGCCTCAGCGCAAGTAGCAGAGGGCGTATTGGTTGGTACACAAGATTCTAAGTTTGTAACTTAGTTGCTTCATATTACCAAGTTAAGTTCATTTCTAAAAAAGTAAAATTGATATAAAAACTTTTCGGTACCGGCGCTTCAAAAAATAATAAATATCGGGCCCTATAATATAAGCACAACTTGTCGAATACAAGAAGATAGTTTACTGAACCTGTTTTTTTTTTAGGCATGAAATCCGCATAATAGATTTGAGGTTTTTAGGCATTAATTAATCTTGAAAGGATAAATTAATATCAGTTAATACAATGTCTTAGACTAATGACAAGAACCGCAGCATGAAATAAAATATTAGTGGAGATCCAATTTCAATCAAAACATATAATAAGCAAGCTGAATCCTAAAGTAGGTTTCTTATGTTTAAAACTCTATAAACATATGTCCATTTGTATTGAATATGCATGAGTAGATCATAACCTTTCACATGTTGCTTCTAATAAGTTGTACAAGTTTGCGCTAAACCTTCTCTTTAATCGACAACTGGTTAAACTAAACTACTTGCTAAATTTCAACAACATTCGACATTTGTTTATTTGTTTCTTTGTTTCTGGTTCGCGACATTTCCCACTATTTTGACTTATATTCTTGGTTATCTTAGAATAGCAGGGTAACATAGCGATTAGCAAATAGTTACTTCCTCTTAAGTTTATCCTTGAAACAAACTATGCCATATATTACAAAATTGATCAAAATATCATAACACAACTCACACTTCATTTTATTACATACATCATCATATAACACCAATATACAAATGGCAGTAAGTTTTGGAGAAAACACATGCTATGCAGCAAAATGTATCTCTCAATGAATGTCCAATATTTACAGATACATAATCCCTGTCCCCAAACTGTAGCATAGGCTGGATAAGTTGATGCAGCTGGAAATTTGAAATATATGCCGGCGCAGAGATTCTTACTAAATCAAGCCACCATACAGCAGTTAAGATAGCGCAGAAACTTCTTTCTTTTCTGCATGAAATTAAAGAGAGTGTAAAAAAGAATTATAAACCAAGGGCACTATTTTGAATGCCGATGCACGCATATTCCCATCTCCCACAATTTCGAATTATGATGTTCCATTTGGCCATTAATAACTTTTTTGGATCTTTTCAGATAATGATGGCTGTCAAATAATCTCTTATTCTTTTATGTCATATGTCGAGTTTTACTTCCTCTTTCTGAAAAAATCACTTCTATCAGACAAGGAAGATATTCTTTTTTTTCTCAATGATAGTAATTCTGTAAGTGATAGTGAAATTGTAATATCTGCATGGAATCCGTATTAATTCCCACTTCGGCATATTTTTCGCTACCCTTGAAGTTACGGTAGCCTCGCGAACACTATTCTAACTGTAGATTCACCCAATTCCACATTGTTCATATTTTCATCAAGCTGCTCGACAGCGTATGAATGCCTGCAGCCCTGCAGGTCCTTTTCATTAGCTCTCTCTCGACAGCGTGTTATTGTCAGAAACTACAAAAATTAAGTTACTAACTGATAACGCGAAATGAACTTCTGCATTACCAGGGCTGGCAATTGCAGTATGAGTTACTTGCTCTTCTTAACTTCAACAGAAGAGAATCGAGTTATATCTAAATATTCTTCATTAATTAGTTCACTATACCAAGAAAAGCATAAAATAGTCGCATTAAATTTAGTTCCTATAAAAGCTAATCCTAATAAGATGCAACCAAAAAAACCGCAACGATGCATATTAATACGGTAGTGTGGTTCTACGCTACGTTGTGTGGAACTATCATTTGATATGTTAGCAAACATTAATATACACACTCTTAAAGACCACTGCAGTATCTGAAAACTAAGATCACAGAAGCCTCAATGTTGCGATTCCTCGAAGTCAAACAAGTTAGTTTATCAATCAGAGAAGGAGACATGCAATGCAAGAAGAGACTGAACATATAATTCGATCGACAGAACACAAGGGAACGGAAGACTACCCTCACGCTGCCATCTTCGTAGCGCTGATACGTCATGAGCTCTGCTTCATTTCCAAGGCTCGCCCGCCTCACGTCAGTTTTCTGCTGCTTCCTATTAGCGCGGGCGCGCGAGAAGACCATGGAATAGTCCGGCGTGCCGGCCTTCTGATCCCACCCTCCAAATTGAGGAACAGACATCCAGACATTTTTCTGAAATCCAATCAAGCACAGCACCAGAAGTAAGCAAGTACTCAGAAAAGAACTCAAAGTGCAGAATGTATTTACATAATGCCGAATGATGTTACAAAGACATGCAGAACAAAATCCATGCACAAAATTATAGGAAATGGATCAAGCAAAGGATTCCGAGGGATTGCAACATTGAGGCAGGGTGATCTCTCCACTGACATCTGATAAAAACTTGACTGACACACAGAAGATTAGCATGAGGGCGAAATGTCCAAAATTTTACATCAATAATTTGAAATAGTCCCTAGCGCAAGTGGCAAAGAGTTTGGTGGCTGGTATCCGAGATCCCAAGTTCGAAATATAGTTGATTCACATTTCGAGCTAAGTTTATTTCTAAAAGAAATAAACGAAGCAGATAGCATAATACTTTTCTCTCAAAAAAAAAATTGAAATAATGTGACATTAATACAATTTATATGATGGTGATAAATTCTAGGTATCAGAAGAAGCCTATCTGGATGCAATGACCATTTTGTTTGGCGCATCTCTTTTGTTCAATAAAAAAGAATGCAATAATTATTAGATGAAAAGTATGATTAGATGGAATGTACTATCCTAACAAATCGACGGCCATGGTCTTGCAAGAGCCTAGAAACAAAATCCTGATTTACAATCATAAAAAAAAAAATCCAAATACAAAAATTATGATTGCATAACTTGTTTCGACATTCAAACAGATCCTATGGGCCTTGGGCCCATTTCGATGCATAAGCATCTTGCTCAGCATTCTTTTTGATTTACGTAAGAAATTTACTGGCGTACCTTATTCGATCTGCAAGATTATTTTCTCGGAATAATATATATAATCTCGTAAGTTAAATATACTATCGAATCAAATCATAGACGGCGACGGCGAGACCATTCGAAGAGCAAAAATCAAAATCCTAGCTTCTAATTACAAGAAAAGAAAAACTCTCGCCCCAAACAAGTTATTATTAGATTACTTATTTCCACATCCAAACATGGCCTGAACTTAATTCCATCTTGTGGGTGCAAGACAACAACAACAACAATTGATCGAATTTGGGGGAGAAACAACATAAGAAAAAGTGTAAACCACTACTCAAAATTCATCTAAACCAATTAAATGAAAAAAAAATAAATTAAAATATAATTATATGAGTAAAAAAAAAAGAAATGGTAATTTTATTTTATGTTCCATGAAGTACCTCCTTGCGGTTCTCCATGGCAGGGTTAATTGTGAGGAGGGTGGGGGGGAATCCTTGGGAGTGCACTACTACCAATGTTTTAATCCTTAAAATGTGTATATATATTATAATAATAATAATAATAATAAATAATAAATAATTTATAATATATGTATATTAGGAAAAGGTGGGCTCCACAAATTGCCCTAAAATTTTCCTTGTTTCTCTCCGTTTTCAATGGACGTCCATTTCTCTTACCCCGCTCTATTGTTTTTTCTGTTTTTTTTTTTGTTTTTTTTTTCTTTTTCTTGTTTTAAAAGTTCTAAATTATATATTTACACCTGTAAAAATTTTAATTATTAATAGATAATTATTGAGCAAGGTGTCACAAACTAATAATGTTTTCGCGTACAAAGTTCATGCAGCGCCGTTTTTCTCCGTTTATTTGTTAGTTGGAAGTTAGATGCTCTACGACTAGTGCAAAAAAAAAAAAAAAAAAAAACAAAAGATAAAAATTTTACCAAAAAACTAAAACTAAATTGTAAAAAACTCTCTTATAAATATTTTTTTTAATTACTTTCTATTCCTAACTTTCAAAAAATCTATATTTACTTCCTCAACATTTTAGTTGATGAATTTAGGCCCTCTCTTTCAGGGTTCTATTATTATTTTTCCATCTATTTCTTATAATTTACTTCCTCAAAAATGAATAAGTAAATATTTATAGAAGAATTTTCTGTAATTTGACCAAAGACTAAACAATTTTATTTTTTAGAGAATAAAAAATATAAATACAATTTCTTTTCTTTGGTGTGATTCTTTTTCACTATTTATAGGCCTCTATGGTACATTGCATAAATCTACTAAACTATCTGTATAGATATAAAGAGTTCCCTTAGCTTTTGGACTTCCGCAGAACAGTTTCTACAATTTTAACTGCTTCTAGAATAGTGCATCTTCCGTTGCTCAACTTGCAAAAAGTGTTTAAGAATATTGGCTAATTTTTTTTATAAAAAAATCGTTGACAGTGCTGTAACTAATTCAGACAAAATATGGGCATCGTCTCCGACCTACTAGTTTGGGGTGACGTGGATGGGCATGTGGTTAGCGCATGCCCATCTCAACCCTCCCTTTCTCTTCGTCTGCTTCTCTCTCTCTCTCTCTCTAAAAAATTAAGGCGCACGAATTTTTGNGCAACTCCTGACGTTGGCATTTGCCTAAGTTCGAAATCTTGCTATTTTATATTTTCAGTTAAATTTATTTCTGAAAAAAAAAGAGAAAAGCCCATTGCCTTTCTTTCAAAAGAAAAAAAAAAAAAAACCCAATAGCCTAGCGGATGCAAGAATTTTCCCATAGTTAATGTAAGGCTACTCATTGTTTTGTACTTGACGGATTGTCCGGGCCTAGGAATGTAATGTGGACCATTTGAGCGGGAACAGCCTACATTTAGTCGAGCCGAAATGTGCCAGAGACCCCAAAGTCGAGCCGTGCCGTGCCTGGCCAAAGTTTTTAGACCCCCCGCCCGGATGGCACGGGCCATGCCGGACCGTGCCAGGCTTTAGGCCAGAAGTTGGGCCGGCTTGGGCCACACGAGCCCTGCCGGAGCCTTCCCTTAAGCCCGGCATGGCCCGGGCCTGCATCGTGCCGGACCGTGCCGTGCCATCTGGTTCATCTAGCAGGGACAATCCGGTACAAACGCTACAGTACTCATGTCGTGCCTCGACCCGGCCCACTCTCGTGCCAAGTCAGGTGGCCTGCGGGCCGTCCAGCTCGTTTTACACCCCTATCCGGGCCTTACATTTTATTTTTTTTTTTTGAAAACGGGTCGGATAAACTCGACCCGAGAATTCGAAAATTATGGACTGGAATTTTACAATTCGACCCCAATTGGGGTTCGGATTCAAGTTCACTATAATTCTTCCAATTTCGAATATGGAAACTAAAAACTGATTTTGATATATTTTCAACAGATTACAGCATCTTTAATTCCATTTTTAATATTAATTTTTTAGAATTTGTAAGTTTTTTATATTTTTTTTAATTTTTTTCTAAAAACAAAAAATCTTACATGTATATTGATTTTTATATATTTTTTTTGCTTTTAGTTTTATATTCTTTTTAAATATTGAATCCATATCCATTGATACCAACATTATATACCATTTGGACTGCATCATTATTTTATATTATTATGTTAAAAATAAAATGGCTAACTTTTTGTTGCTAGTTTTATTGACCTCAAAGATGATATTCTATACAACGAAAGTGAATGATGCAACTAAAAAGTTGACTATTATTTAAAAATTTACTTTTAAAAATTTTTTAAATTTTTTTTGGGAATTTATTTTACAGATTTTTTTAGAATTTTTGAAATTTTCATGTGTAGTAAATTTTTAAAAATTAGGAACATGAATTTGAAACTTTTTGAATTTGTATGTTTGTATTAGAAAAATGTCCAAAATTGTAGGAATTAAATTAGGGTTTTCTTCATTGTGAATAGAGTTAAAAGTTTATGTAGAAAGAAAGTTTTGATTAAGGCTAAATTACAAAAAAAAATTCTGTAAATATTCGCTTTTTTTACTTTTTCTTTCAAATTTTTAAAAATCTATATTTTGCCTTCTTAAAATTTTAAAAAAATTTTTAGGAGAGTACGGTGTTAATGGAGATGGCAAAATTACCAAATTACCCTTATTTCTTCTATAAGAAAAAAAGAATTTTAATATATTTTCAGTCATTTTGAAGGGTAATTTCGATATAAATTATAAGAAATGAACGGATTTGTGACAGAACCCTAACGGAGGGAGGCAAAATGCAACAATTTAAAATATTGAGAGGGTAAAATATAGGTTGAAAGTTAGGGATGGAAAGTGAAATGGCAAGTATTTATAATTTTTTTTTTGTAATTTAGCCTTTGATTTATAAAAAATTTATTGTTTGTCTGGTTTTTTTTTTTTTATTGCCTTCACAGTCTTATCCTACAATATCCCTACAATAGCATTTCAGCCTCTATTAGGATGGATATAATAAGAGAAACTAGGCTGGAATACTATAAATAGCACCAAACTATTGGTGCTATTAGGTTTTCAGTCCTTGGATGAAAAAATTTACGGTTAAGATGATGTGAGCCCCCTAGGATTGAGTAAGTTATTTGTTGAATAGTATAATCTAACGGATAAAAATAGTCAAAGGATTAAATCTAACGGCAGAAAACTCGGTAGCACCAATCGCTTGGTGCTATCGATAGTATCCTAGCCGGTCTCTGTATAAGAGATGTAATAACGAAACATTTTTTAACTTTGGAAGACAGAATAGACATAACTTAAGTGGGGAATCTTTGATGGGAGGCTCAGCACTACTCAAATTTTAAAAAAGGAAAAAAAATGAGGAAGAAAAAAAGAGTCTTCAAATTGAAATGCTTCTGCAGGAAGCCTAATGTGGGTTTGAAGGGAATAATTCTATTCTAATTCAAAAGCTGCTTTTTGGTTTCTGTCAAATAAACTTACTTTAATTTAAGAGTCATGTATGAATAATTTATTTTTGGCTAAGTTACAAAAAAAAACTTTTTTATAAATATTAATTTTTTTTATTTTTCTTACTAATTTTTAAAAATTTATATTTTACACTCTCAACATTTCAAGTTATTGTATTTAACCTTCCTCCCTTTCTTATAATTTATACCGAAAATATTCTTCAAAATGATAAAATGCATAAAAATTTATTTTATTTCTTCTCCATTAAATGAAAATATTTTTGAAATTTTAAGGGACAAAATATAAATTTTTGAAAGTCAAAAAAAAATAAAAAAGTGAATATTTACGGGAGGTTTTTATATTATTTAGCCTTTATTTTTACACCATTAATTCAATTAGTGTGGACTCATTTAGTTGTTCTAACTAAGATGAGTCTTTTCTGAGAAAGAATGTTGAAAAGATGCTGCATTATCAATATTCCTACATAATAATGTTAATTAATTGAAGGAAATAATAATTTAGAGAACCTCTAATAAGTTCCAAATGGGGGCATTTCCACATACCACTTCATGGTTTGTTTTGTTGTTTAGTGCCAAATAAAAAAAAAATCTTTTAAAATTTATCTGAACAATTGACTATTTTGATTTAGTTACTCAATCTTTTAAAATTTTGATTTTATAATCTATTATTTTAACTTATTTAATCTGAGTCAGTCAACGGCACTTTAACTTCAAAATTTGGATATGTCAATTATTTTTACAGGTTTAATTAGTATACTTTATACAATTCTCGCAAGTATAAAATCACTGAAGCAAGTAATTAGCTTAAATTTTAAAGTCAAGCACAGTAGACACAGCTCAAATTAAATAAATTGAGTAGACAAATTAGAATGATCTATAATTCAAATAAATTTTATATAATTTTATCCAAAGAAAATTAAAGAAAAAGAAATAAAGTAATATAGAAAATGAGTGCCTTTTTGAAATGTGGCCAACATTAGTTCCTAAATAAATAATAAATAAATAAAACCACAACTAAGTTCCCTCCCTTGTGTTTTGTTCTCTCTTTTCGCATTAAAAAGGAACATTGTTGGTGATGGGAGGAACAAATACCAAGGAATGTTTAGCCTCTTTTTTTTAACAAAAAAAGAAAAAAGAAAAATAGGAATACAAAGTTCAAGGCAAAGTGGAGTTAGGCTTGTTCCCATTAAAATAAAATAAAACCTTGGAAAGTGGTTTTTTTTTTTTAAAAAAAAGGGAAATTAACTAATCAATGTGGGGAATCAAATTATCAAACCACCTAGTGGTAAAAAAATGGGTGAAATTTGTGCAGAGAAGCCCCTCAGCTATAGGATATTCAAAATAGAGCCCTCTACTTTATCTTTTTTTTTTTTTGTTTAATTAATGTTTTCTCAACTTAATTTTAGCTTTTATTTGTTTAGTTTTCCTAGCCAGCTTAGTTAAAAATTTTATCAAATTTACTACTTTATTTGTTATTAGTTGTTAATCAGTTCTTTTTATTTATTAAAAATAACTAAAATTATTAAGTTTAATAAAAATTTTAACTTATGTTCAACATACAATAATTAAAATATATCTTTTTTTTTTAATAGCTTAAACTTAATCACTTGTTTCACACTGTCTATATATAATGTATAAAAACTTTTAATGAATAAATAAAGCTTAATTAAATTTATTATAAATAACATTATTATTTTTTGCTGTCAAATTAGATGATTGTAGTCAAATAAAAATTGTTAATTTACCANGGTACTTTTGTCACCCATTTGTTTTCGATGATGGAGCCTCCAAATCGACAATCGTCACCGTTGAACATAATCTATACTGCTTGAAATATTTAGAAAATGTATGAAATTTAATTTCTAAATACTTCAAATGGTATAGATCATGTTCAACGGTGCCAATCATCAATTTGGAGGCTCCATCATCGAAAACAAATGGGTGGCAAAAGTGTCGGTTTGCTATCGATATTATTCTGGCTCAACTCTATATATATATATAAAGTTCGGCTACGGTGCTTGTAAAAATACCAACCACTCGGTACTTGTAAATTTTCTACTATTAGATCTACGTATTTGATTATTTTCACCCGTTAGATTATACTATTCAACCAACCACCCACTCAATCCTAGGGGGCTCACATCATCCTAACCGCACATCCCTTAATCCAAGGGTCGAAAACTTACAAGCATCAATGACTTGATACTTTAAAAGCATAGGAGCTCAATTATATATATATATTATTCAAAAATAATAATACTGTTAGTCTTCGCTGAGTTATCTCAAATTAAATTCTAATTAAATTTATATCAGAATTCAGAAAAATTAAAGTAATTTATTTGTTACTAATTTAATGACAAATAAAAAAAATTAATAATAATAAAATAATATATTTGAAAGAATAAAATAACAACTTTACAGAGATAATTATTGTTAACTATTTATTAATAGAATTTTAACTCTATGTGTATATTTAAAAAAATTTGACATGTTAAAAAAGTATTTTTTTATTCTATTAAATCTGAGAAATATAAGAACGTTAAAAAAAAAAGAAGATACCTTCTAAACTACAGGCCATTTTGAAATAGACCATTCAACTTCTATTTTTTTTTATTTTTATTGAAACTCCAAACTCGCATTTAATTAAGAGTTAGTTAAAATTTTGAGAATTTTGAAATTTACATATGATTTATTTTTAATAAAGCTAGATTAACAAATTAGTGATTAACAGTTAATAAAATTAAATTCATAAATTAGAAAAGAATTTAATGTAACTAAATATATAAATTCAAATTAAAAATATTAAAAACTGAGAGGTCTCAATTAAAAAAATAAAGTTGAGAATATCTAAAAAAAAAAGAAAAAAAAAAAACCAAAAGGTTACATTGACAAGGACAAAGTCATGTGGATTCTCTTTTGTGAACCCAAAAATGTCTCCTCTAAATATTGTTTATTATTATGTGTTTTGTAAAGAGAGTGGAGGCAAAGAATATGCCCCCTTTAAAGAGTGGACAAAAATAACTTTTAAAAAATAATAATAAATTAGGCGAAAAATACATGGAAGTCAGTCAACGGCACTTTGCTACTTAAAATTTGGTATGTCAATTATTTTTACAGGGTTTAATTAGTATAACTTTATATCAATTCTCGCATAGTATAAAATCACTGAAGCAAGTAATTAGCTTAAATTTTAAAGTCAAGCACAGTAGAACATGCTCAATTAAATAAATTGAGTAGACAAATTAGAATGATCTATAATTCAAATAAATTTTATAATTTTATCCAAAGAAATAAGAAAAAAAAATAAAGTAATATAGACAATGAGTGCCTTTTGAAATGTGGCAACATTAGTCCTAAATAAATAATATAATAAATAAAACACAACTAAGTTCCCTCCCTTGTGTTTTGTTCTCTCTTTCGGCATTAAAAAGGAACATTGTTGGTGTGATGGAGGAACAAATACCAAGGAATGTTTAGCTCTTTTTTTAACAAAAAAGAAAAAAGAAAAAATAGAATATCAAAGTTCAAGGCAAAGTGGAGTTAGGCTTGTTCCCATTAAAATAAAATAAAACTTGGAAGTGGGTTTTTTTTTTTAAATAAAAAGGGAAATTAACTAATCATGTGGGGAATCAATTATCAAACCACCTAGTGCGTAAAAAAACTTGGGTGAAATTTGTGCAGAGAAGCCTCAGCTATAGGATATTACAATAGAGCCCTCTACTTTATTTTTTTTTTTGTTTAATTAATGTTTTCTCAACTTAATTTTAGCTTTTATTTGTTTAGTTTTCCTACCAGCTTAGTTAAAAATTTATCAATTATACTACTTTATTTGTTATTAGTTGTTAATCAGTTCTTTTTATTTATTAAAATAACTAAAATTATATAAGTTTAATAAAAGTTTAACTTATGTTCAACATACAATAATTAAATATATCTTTTTTTTTAATAGCTTAAACTAATCACTTGTTCACACTGTCTATATATGATGTATAAAAACTTTTAATGAATAATAAAGCTTAATTAAATTTATTATAATATACAATCATTATTATTTTTCGTGTCAAATTAGATGATTGTAGTCAAATAAAAAATTGTTATTACCAACATTTTAAGAGAAATTATTTTTTAAAAAATTTAATTTTTTGTGCAGAACGTGGAGTTGTAAGTTGTAACTTGTAAAGATGCTTCAACTAGTTTAATCAAAATTAGAAATTTTTAAAAAATAAATATAAAAAGTATTCGAAAAAAAAATAAAGGCTAAAATTATATTGTACCATAAACTAATCTAAAAGAGAGTCGAAGGTCACTTTATGGCATATTATTTGAATTTGCTATATTAACACAACATAGTACAAACAAAATAATACTAAAATAAGTAGTATAAATCCCATATTATTATAGTTAATAATATATTATATTATTTTATGCGCGCGCGAGAATTCAAAGGGACAAAATTGTATGAACAATTTAGAGAGCATACGGATAGATGCCGCGTGGCGAGCGTACGCTGATCTGACCCTCCCATTTTTTTTCGTCTTCTGCTTTATTCTCTCACTCTCTAAAAAAATTATATTTTTATGACGCACAGTTTTTTTTTTTTCTTTTTTACATTTCTACTTGTGTGGTGGCTCCGTTGGCCACGGCGCCCATCCGTATCTATTCGGAGCTAGTAGTTTTGGGATTCGGTCTATTTAAATTTTATTGCTTTAGAAGGGCATGGCTATTTTTTTTACTAATTTTATTTAATAATATAATAAATATATGAGAACCAAACGTAGGCGACATGTGGGGGAGGTGGAAGAGAACGAGCCACACGTGTGGGGGTGATGATCACACTTTTTGCATCATTTCGAGTACATGTTCGCGTTTTTCCATGAACTTACCATATCGATGTAAAACAAAAAAAAGAAAAGAAGAAAAGAATGTACTTGAGAATTAAGCAAAAATTTATATATATATATATATATATATATATATATATATTATATATATATATAGAGAGAGAGAAGAGAGAAGAGTGTGAGTCTAGATACGTATCTAGCAAATCGTACTTTTGTCACCATTTGTTTTCTGATGATGGGAGCCTCCAAATCGACAATCGTCACCGTTGAACATTAAATCTATACTGCTTGAAATATTTAGAAAATGTATGAAATTTATTTCTAAATACTTAAATGGTATAGATCATGTTCAACGCGTGCAATCATCAATTTGGAGCTCATCATCGAAACAAATGGGGCAAAAAGTGTCGGTTTGCTATCGATATTATTCTGGCTCAACTCTATATATAATATATAAAGTTCGGCTACGTGCTGTAAAAATACCAACCACTCGTACTTGTAAATTTTTACTATTAGATCTACGTATTTGATTATTTTCACCCGTTAGATTATTCTATTCAAAACCAACCACTCAATCCTAGGGGGCTCACATATCCTAACCGCACATCCCTTAATCCAAGGGTCGAAACTGTACAAGCATCAATGACTTGATACTTAAACATATAGGAGCTCATTATTATATATATTATTATTCAAAATAATAAATACTGTTATTCTTGCTTGAGTTATCTGCAAATTAAATTCTAATTAATTATATCAGAATTCAGAAAAATTAAAGTAATTTATTTGTTACTAATTTAATGACAAATAAAAAAAATATAATATAAATAATATATTGAAAGAATAAAATAACAACTTTTACAGAGATAATTATTGTTAACTATTTATTAATAGAATTTTAACTCTATGTGTATACTTTAAAAATTTGACATGTTAAAAAAGTATTTTTTTATTCTATTAATCTGAGAAATATAAGAACGTTAAAAAAAAAAGAAGATACCTCTAAACTACACGGCCATTTGAAATAGACCATTCAACTTCTATTTTTTTTATTTTTATTGAAACTCCAAACTCGCATTTAATTAAGAGTTAGTTAAATTTTGGAATTTTGAAATTTACATATGATGATTATTTTTAATAAAGCTAGATTAATAAATTATGATTAACAGTTAATAATAATTAAATTCATAAATTTAAAAAGATTTAATGTAACTAAATATATAATTCAAATTAAAATATTAAAAACTGAGAGGTCTCAATTAAAAAATAAAGTTGAGAATATCTAAAAAAGCAAGAAAAAAAAAAACAGCAAAAGGTTACATTGACAAGGACAAAGTCATGTGGTCCTCTTTTTGAACCCAAAAATGTCTCCTTTAAAATATGGTTTATTATATGTGTTTTGTAAAGAGAGTGAGGCAAAGAAATCGCCTTTTAAAGAGTTGACAAAAATAATTTTTAAAAAATAATTAATAAATATAGCGCGAAAAATGCATGGAGAACAAAGTATTTATCTATTTTCAAATAGCACCTCGAAACATGGTTTGAGTGATTATTTTTGTCTTTAGTAGTTTCGTTTGGTTCGGATATAAACAAGAACTATTATACCGGATAAGTACAGAATAAATTTTCGTAAGAATAAGATATTTTTTTGTTTGATAAAAAATGTGGGTATCAAGCTGGACACGAAAAATATGTGTTTCGATGAAAATATGATATAAGATAGAAAGTTTGGCAGTTATTAAATGATAGAAAATAATGAATTTTACCCTTTATAATTGATAATTTAAAATTTTAACCCCACTATAAATTTTAAATTAAAAAAATTTTAACTTTAATATTAAAAATTTAAATTAAGAATCAGAAAT
>NC_033624.1:11531734-11564000 GCF_001540865.1 Ananas comosus
ACATGTAGAAGCAGAAGTGATTTAGTGCTATGTGTTTCAAAAATAGCACTCGCTCGAAACATGGTTGTCAGTGATTATTTTTGATCTTTAATTTTTCTTAATGTACCTTATGAAAATTGTGTAAAACGTGTGATATATTTGTTATTAGGCTGATTTATATGCTTGAGGAATAATAGATATATAATCTTTATTTTTCTTCGTTGGTAGTTTTGAAGATATTATTATTTCTTATATCTCATAGTGCGTTAATTGTTTGTATGCATTGGATCGAGTATTTATATTTATTTCGGGCAACTACTTTGTAGAAAACGTAAAACTAAAATATCACATCAAAGACTGATAGCCCTACTTTCTGTCAGACATAAATGCGTTTTTGTTTTAGAAAAAAGAGGTTCAATATAATCGAGGAGCAAATTGTGAAATAGACCCTTACGCACTATGGACTATTTTGAAATGCAACTCTCAACTTCTCCTTTTTAACTGGGAGCCGAAGTGACTTAACTTTAGTTTAAAAAATTAAGGATTTAAGTATAAAAATTAAAGGGGATTACAATTGTAGTAGAGAATTTCTCCAAAGAAGGAAAACTTTAATGAGCAGGTTAAGCGGTGGAGTCCATTAGTGAATAAAAAATAAAGTTAATTAATAGTCAAAACTAAGCGAGGAGGTAGGCGAGTAGGCTGTGGAAAGTAAGAGATAATTAGGTTTGGAAGATAGAGGAAACTGTAATGTAAACTAAGTCAAGAAAGCTTCAATTATTAAATGGTGGGAGGAGTCTCAATCAACATAAAAATAGAAAGATTGAATGGGAGGAAGAGGATGCCAAATTTCGTAGAAATGGCCTGTAAAGTGAGAAAATTTGTAGAAAATTGCACGGAGTATAACTTAATAAGACTGCCGTGGCGTTAACAAACTAATTAAATATTTTCTTTTAGGATAATATGTTCCATTATGATTGTTAAAAAAAATATTTTGTATTCTACTTTTGTTGGAGTAAAAGAAGGTGGAGAGTGAGGTTAGGGCAATATTGTTATCGTGTGAGGAAGATGGACGAGGTAGGGCATAGGGAGATGGGTGGGCAAAGAGTAGTCGATAGTATAGGATATCCGCCTGTAGTGACCCCATTAGGACATGTTTTATGGGTTTTTGGGTGATGAATTGCATAAAATTCAATACACAATTATGCGGCCATATAATTTTATTGTAGTGACTATTGAAGTTACCTCGGCATTTACGGTGGACGTGATGCTATAGAGGGAGAAGGGGGGACAGAGAGATGGTAAGCGAAGAATAAAAATTTTTAATTTTTTGTGAAATTCGCCAATACAAAGCATTGAGATAAAATATAATTAATATAATAGTAATATATATACAAAAATAGAATAGATGAAACAGAATATAACCGTACAAATGTAATAGAACTTGACAATTTTAGCGTAATAATACTATAAAAATAATAATGAAAAGCAGGCAGGTAAATAGAATTTTACTATCATATGGCATCTGAAATCGTACAATAAGCGGAAGCGAACCAAGAAAACGAATCCGCCATCCTCCACATGCAGCCTTTGGGGCGCGCCATTGTGGTTATGACATCCCAGGACACTACAGACCTTTTTCGTCTCACAATCCAACGGTTAAACAAAAATACTAAAGGGCGCGGAAGAGGGGGTCGATACCGATCTCGATCACCAAACCTACAACACTTCTTTCTTGGCTCATTGACTCTATCTATTTCTGCTTTCGTCTCGTGATACGGTCCGCAAATCTGGCCGGACCCAGTAATTTCATCTCACATAGCCCCCATAGCGAATGTGTATAAAATAAAAGAGAAAAAAAATGTAAAAAATATTAATAGAATAGTAACTTTCTTCATCGAACAAACAAGAGAAACATAGGTTACGAAAACATCTTATTTTTAGCTTTTTTTTGTCTTATGAAAGCAATTTGTTTATATGAAATTGACTTTGTGGGTAGCCACATTATTTGGAAGGAGACGCAAGTGAGAGCGGTGAGAGGGTACGAAGTATCTGTGTAAAAATGCGGATGATGAAGGAAGCATCAAAAAGTAAGAAGAGTACACGAGAGTAAAAGATGAAGGAGGAACTGGCCACGTGGCGAACTTCATGAAAAATAAAGTATAGAGTAAAGGCTATATCAATATAGAAGTATCAGAGAGTAATTGATGATAAAAAATTAGCTGAGCTTGTGGATTTGTTTTTTACCGAATTAAATAAGGTTATTTTGAGTATGAATTTTCGAAAATCTAAGCGGATTTTAATATATTGAGTTCAAAAATACACCTCAATTTAAAATGACGAGAAGAGTAGAGATTTAGTGATATTTGAGTAGGGCCGAACTGTAAATTATAAATAA
Organism: Ananas comosus; assembly: GCF_001540865.1. Taxonomy (NCBI): domain Eukaryota; kingdom Viridiplantae; phylum Streptophyta; class Magnoliopsida; order Poales; family Bromeliaceae; genus Ananas; species Ananas comosus. The sequence continues at coordinate 11,534,109 of NC_033624.1, forward strand.
CAAAAAATAGAGGTAAACTATCAATAAAATATAAAAAGATGTGCGATATTCGACTCAACCTGAGCACAGAAATACTATTTAAAAGAATCAAACTTTTGCGGTTGGCAAAGTACTATCAGATTAATCCAAAATAAAATACGGATCCTGTTCTCTTAGAATACAACAATTTGATGTTCGTACGTGTAGCCTTCATTCAATTTTGCACAATGAGAGGTAGGAGCGTGAGGAGTGCGCGAAGAAAAAAAAATATTTTTTGTGTGCCTCTGGCGGTCTAGGAAGAATAAGTTTTTGTTGTGTCTCAAAGCGTGTAGAGTGAGCACTCAATTTAAAAATAAACACCATAAACACAACTATAAATTACAGAAGCCAGTTGAAAAGCATAATGATACATAAAATGATGTAGTAATTAGGTTAAAAGTTCTTATGGTTGGCATAGCTCTGCTCTCTCTCCAAGAGAAAAAAAAAGGGTTTAGACTACATAGGGTGTGTATTTTTGAGCATTAAAAGGAGAGGTATTAGAGATGTATAGTGCATAGATTAATAAGAAATGTAACCGATGAATGCGAGAGCGATTATCAAAGACAAGAAATTAATAGTTTATTTTAAATAAAATGTTACAACACTTGTAAGAATGTGATTATCGAAGTTAGCGCGAAGAGAGCGGAGTGTATATAATGAAATATAAAAAGTGTAGACAAATTTATCAGATTAGATATCAATTTTTGATTGACTGCTTAATCTTTCAAAAAATTGTGATTTTACTATCTAACTTTTCATTTGTTTAATTTTGAACGCCGGTCAATGTCATTTAGACTTCAGTCAATTGAGTGCGAGTGTGATAATTACAGATATTAGTTAGTATATTCCATGTAATTCTCGCAGCTACTAAATATTAGTTAAACCACTAAGTAATTAGAAGGTATGTAAATTCGAATCCAGGAAGATGTGTGCGAACGTGATCGCAAATCAAATAAATTATAAAGAGTTGGATTAGTAAGATTAAAACAATTTAAAAGTTTTTAGATAGTGGATATTTCAAAATAGGTCTATTTTTAGATATAGTTTTTGTAAATTTTTTTACACTGATCGCCAACCAGATCCCTGTCTATTTTGTTGATAAAGTCAAGAGCCATTTGATTTATTTGCCTTCTTTCAATAATATTTTTAATTGATAACGACAGAAATAGAGCTAATAATATAATTTTTAGAAAACAAGTCCAAATACTATATTTATAAGTTTTAAAAAATTTATAAAAGATAAAAATATATAAAATATATCTGAATTGTAACCCATTTTAATCTAAACTCCCTCAGTATTCATCCGCAAAATCTCATTAATTTGAGAGATTGTTAATGATCTTTACAGTGAAAAAAGCACAAATGTAGTTGATTATTTTACGTCTTTAAATTAACACCATTTCTGTAAGTCATGCAATTACATTTAGTTAAAAATAAATATAATCTTTATTTGTATAGAAAAAACTTTCAATAACTTAGTTAAATAAATTTTAAAATTAGAGCACCGAAAATTAAAGAAAACTTCAAATACCACTCTGTGGTTTCCACACTTTCTCATTTTAGCCATATAGTTTAAAGTAATATTAGTGGGCGCTGTGATTTAAATTGTTTAATCATTTTATTCATAAGTGTCTACTTAAATTTTTTTGTTAAAATCAGTGCAAAAGTTAAAACTAAAGGGTAGTATATGATAAAATATTTGATTAAATCTAGGTAGGGTAATCTGAAAGTTTTTTTAATATATAATTAACGAAATATTAATAGAGGACCAACAAAAAAAAAAAATTCACATGGGATACTAAACGATATAAGGGCTTAAACTATAGAGTAGCAAAGTGAGAGAAAGATGCGAACTCATCGATCTACTGCGAAAATTGATATACTTTAAACCACAAAGGAATACTAATGTAAAAAGAGTGTGAAATAACGAAGCAGAATAATATGTGAAAGTTTTTCCTACAGGAATTTGGCTAAAATAATCAGCACTAAAAATTAAAATCTAGAAAAACTAGAAAATAGCTAAAATATATTAAAATTTAGAAAAGTAAGTTTGTTAAATATTAATTTTAATAGGGAATATGATTTTGTAATTATTCATGACCGAGAACCAGTCGCCACATGTGACGACATCAGTCAACACACGCACTGTTGCTGTCGCCGACAACGTATAATTAATGATGGAAGGGTTACATTGCATTCATTCACCGCCCCAACCTAACCCTGTTATTTTATTTCGGGTCGGCTTAACTCAGTTTTTTGTCGTACTGAAATACTGTTTGTAATCCATTACATCTTACCCATCCTAAAGGCTATACATTAACATTGCGCCCGGTCCTTTTGTTTTTAAATTAAAATTAACTCCTTACTTTTTTGTCTGAATTTTTTTCTGAATCCATGTGAGCGAAGGACCTTAAAGTGAGAGTTTTTTTTAGCTGCGAAGCGAGGTTCAGAGCCGCATCTAAATTTATATGTGAGAGGTTTGATAAAATAAATCATGGGTAGCTTGGGTAGGATGAGAGAGGTGGTGGTGGTAGAAGTGTTATATGAGATCACAGGAGTCGTAATTTGATGACTTCTTACTATGTATGAAGGGACGTCGTCAAAATGTCAATGAAGCGGCCAAAAGAGAGAGAGTACACTTTTATTGAGTGAGACGTCATGAATTATAGAGGTGTTATCAGCAGTTGTTGCAAGAGAGGGAAAAGATAGCGATAAAATTAGGAGGTGTGAAATGGGTGGAAAGAGGGAGTATGAAATCATATTATGTGAGAGAGAGGTTTACAATTAACTCTTACAAGTTAAGGATCTACTCGCCAAATAAAGAAAGAGAGTGTGAGCGTGAGCGCGAGATTGTTGACGCATAGAAGAGAGTATGTGAAGGCCTGTTAGGGACCCAAAAATCGCAATGTATTTCAAAACCATTGCACATTAATTCCAAGCCCCTGGATTAGTCAAGTTGTGATTTACTCGTCAGGGGAACATAAGACTATAGGGCTGTGTGTGGAAGGAAGTTCTCCGCGCCTCAAATAATTAAAAGCGTTTACAAACACTTTTATCTAAATTTTAAAATTTTTAGACTTCAAATGTATTCTAGGAGCAATACTTTACTAGTTTGTGATTATAATATTTTACTCCTTGCATCTTAAATGACAGAGTCCTTAAGGCTATAGCAAAAAAAAAATACAAGATAATAAATAAAAATTTTTTAAAACTATGGAGTGTAAGTAATTTTTTTTTAAACAATGTATAGGAAGAAAAAATTGAATATTGTGTTGATAAAAATAAAGCTGGGGATACACAATGTTCCAAATTTAAAATTAAAATTTTTTTAACCAACAAATTAGAATACTCGTTAATAAAGATCGATAAAAGATGGAAGTGAGGTACCAATTTGAGAACCAAAGTATAAGTGATGGGGGTCTTCTAAATTTTTCAGCAACTAAGCATTATCGCTCTCACTTTTAACTCCGCTCGTCCCATGTCTCCTCTTCGTCTCCCCCACTCTTTTCCCGAGCAAGAGATTGAGACGATTTCCGTAGGAAACCTAACCCCTTACCGCTAGATCGATCGAGGTCACGAATCGATCGCCGGAGGAGGAGCGAGGAAAGGAGTAGGAGGAGGAGGGAGTGGGCGCGGCTCCCGCGGCGCACACCGACCGCGCGAAGGCGCGAAAAAAGCCGCTAGCGGTGTGCCGCTCGTCCGGCGCGCTGCTTGCGTCGTCCGGGGTCGGCCAAACTCGGAGGCGGCGACAAGCGCTCTAACCGCTGCGGCGGAGGTCCTCTCGGATCCTTGCGGGACCAACGTGCTGCAGGAGCTGGGACCCGACGCTGCGTCAGAACCCGTGCACACTGGTTCTCACATCACCTGTAACCCAGGACAATCGCGTCACCAGATGTAGGCTACCCCTTTCCTCCAATCTTCTTATATTTGGATCGAATCCTCTCTTTTTTTTTTCGTTGTTTCATGTGTTTTGATTGATTCCATCTCTGGATTTGGGAGATGTGTTCTTTTGGATGGCGTATAAACTTTATTTTGTACATTTCGTACTTTTCTTTCGGGTTCCCCAGTGTGATTTGTGGTTTTTTCGGCTATTGAGTGGAATCTGATGAAGTTTGAAGGAGGCAAAAAATTCTGAATTGAAACAAAATAGCAAAAGATTCAACTGTTTCACAACTTTGTTCTTTGTAAAACTGAATTTGTAGTTGCTATTGTCTTTCCTAGCCTTCTATGATTTGTTTTTTCAAGCCGTAAATTAAGTTCCTTTTGATGTTTAAAAGGGGGGGGGGGGGAGGGAAATGATATATAGCTCTCGGCTGAAATGTTTGTCGCTAAGGTTTTGACGGACATGGTGAGCTGTGTTCCTGGATGCTGTTTTGCTTTTTTGTTTTGTTTTTTGTGCAGATTTAACCTCGCTTTTTTTGTCTCCAATCTTGATTCCTTTTAAGTTGCCTTTCTCAATCATGTGTGATGAATTTGGCTTTTGTATTTTTGTAGTTTTTAGTTGGTTTGTTAAGATAGGAGAGTAGATAAATTATATTTGTGGTGGATTTGTTGTGGGTAGGTAGTAGGGTGAGATAGTCCCGTCTGGGATCGTGCTGTGAGAGTGGGACTTTTTTGTGAATGCGGTTTTATGTCGTAAATTTGACTCGTTCAAGGAGGTTTTTGTTTTTTGACACTGCGTTCCTATGAAATTTTAGAATTTAGGAGTTTTCCGGTAGTGGATTGTGGCGTGTATGTTGTAAGGCCCGTGTTTAGTTTTTTCTCCATGCCGTAATCCGCTTTCGGTTGCTGCATTTATGTATGTAACTTGTTCTTTATCTAAACCCGGTACAACGTAGATTCTGCTGTTGCATTTTTCTTTTCTTTTTCTTTTTTTTTCTTGCGCATTGATGGGCCTTATATTTAGCAAAATGGTTTCTAAAAATTAAGTTATTAATGTATATCTGATATTATCTAAGTCTTTTTGCATAAGCATAAGACTTTGTGGAGCAATGGTGGTTAGTGAGATCATCCTTTGTGTAACAAACTAAACATTAGTCTATTGTTTTTCTTAGGCAAATCTCTCTACAATCACAGGGAACTCCTAAATCCTCCCTGTCTTCTTTGGCCACTTACATGAGGCGTGATCACCTTGTTGATCGATCCTTTTCCGGATAGAGGATCCATACTTTTACATGCGCGGAATCACCTTTTGTAAAGGCAAAAATACGCTGAAAATATGCTGCTTTTAATGTAATAAGTAGTCTGGGATCTTGGTGAGTGAGGCGAGAGCACGCCAGCTTTGGAGATCCGGTGGTTTTCTCTGTTATGAATTGTTGCGTGTCGATGAAATAAATAATACAGCTTGGTGCACAAAAGTTGAACATTTGTTCCTTTGGGACTCAATGCCTTACTCCTGATGAAGGGTCAGACGAATGAGGAGAGGAATGGTTTTATCAGAGGCACAGGTAATACAGATCATGCCTCGCAACCCCAGGGATGATGAATTGCTACACGAGTACTTGTGTTTTTATAATTGTATCCAGAATTATATAGGAACCATATGGCCTCGATGTATGACTCCTCTTTTAGAAGAATAGGATTGTATGGCTCTTCATTCAGTTATAAAAATTGGTTAAAAAATTGGTAGGCCCGTCGCTCACATTGCTTTTTTTTTTTTAAGAAGTATAAAGGTAGCACATACCGGCGCTTCATTTATTTCAATTAGAAATAGAACTTAGGCTAGAAATGGTGAATCAACTAGGATTCGATACTTGGATTCTTGGTACCGAACCACCAAAGCCCTTGTGCCTAGTGAGCGGCTAAGGGAGCGGTCGGTCCATCTACAATGTGTTGGCTCAAGTTTCAATTGATCCCCATCAGAAGATACAAAGAGTTTAACGTACAGACAGATGGTTGGCGTTGCCTCTAATTCTTGATGATATTTGGGTTTTCTCCTTGATTTTTTCTGCTGCTGCCATTGTCTTATATAGTTTTGACTATTTTTTTTCTTCGACTTATAATACTGTAAGCAACTGTTGATCTGCTTTAGTGATGGCACTTTTGCTTTTCTTTTCTTTTGGTAGGAATTTGGGGTAAGTGTCAAATTTAATCGGGTCATCTGTTCCTGAACTTGCGACCCTGGACATTTGGCAGTAGTTGTGTAGAGTCATCATCTTTTTCTAGCTGTTTATATCTACATAGATTTTCGTTCTCTGTGGTTCCTGAATACGTTTGTCGGTGTTGTTATAAGGTTCAGTGAAGGTAATAATCTCCCCTCTTGTCCTTCTCTCGGGTTCTACAGATGGTAGGGAATCAGTTTAGCGACTGGCACTTATATATGTATGAAATATGGAATACTTACTTACTTTCTGAGTGGTACTTCGTTAAATTCTTGAATTACATGTTGTAGTCATGAACTATTCCTATTGCATGCTTTTTTCGTAACTAGTAATGTCTAAGTCATGAGCCTAGCTTAGTATGACCCGCTGTCTAAAGGTGCGATTGTTACACGCTTCACTGCGTTCATTTTCATAGCGAAGTGAAGAGGATAAGTGAACCCTTCCGAGGCTTTAGTTGATTACAGCGGCTGGTTTGATTGATGATGCAATTAGACAAAATAATCTTGCAACAATGGCAATTTTACTGATTGTTTTGACAGGATATGTTCTCAATTGGAATATAGCATTAGGGTTTCCTAATTTCACTTTTGCAGCACCTGAAACGTCGTGGAATGCATGGCGTGGAGGGGGCAAATCATGACGTGAACTCATACTTTTTGGCTAGACGGGTCTAAGAGCGTACATGTTTTTTTAGAAAAAATGCATCATGTGGCATAAAAAGATGATAGCACTGCTTGAAAGTGTGTGCAGCTTTGCCTTCGTTTCAGTACTTTTCACATAATATATGATAGTATTTATGTGTTACCTATTTTAATATGTTGGCTGCAGGACTGGAGACTGTTCGTCTGAAAACCTTAGCTGTCCAGCAAGAATAATAATTGCTTTGCAAGTATCGTGAAGTAGCTCCAGTGCTTGATTGCATCTGACAGTGAAAGCACAATCACCTTCAATCTTTGGTTGAAAGTTTGAATCAGGGTATGGCTCGGTTATATGCTGGTCCCGTGTCTTTTGAGGAATTGTATCTTAGTTGTTCACATTAATGATTTTATTGCTTAAAGATGTTGTTATGGAGGCGGGAGTTTGTACTGTCTTTAAATTTATCTAGTTGATCAGAAAGCAATTGTAGCTTTACATGAAGAAAAAGCCATTAATTTCATGTTAACTATATTCACTCAACCGTGTTCAATATATCTTTTTGGATGTAAAAATTGCTGTCAATAAATAAAATATAGTTTCTTGTTTCAGACTTTTAATTGCTTTTAACCCTAAATTCTCCTAGCATGGTGCTGATGATACTCGTCAGAACTAGGAGAGTAGTTGCTGAACATGGGTTTTTTGGCGAATATTGCAGCAAAATGCTAGTGTGTTTTAATATCCGACCGTCTCCGTGATCTCTATTATGGAGTTATAGCTATTTCTTCATTGTGTCCTTTCTGATTAATAATTGCTTGCATATGCAATTTAGAGCAATTTCTTTATAGTGATCTAGGCCCCACTTGTCAGTTGTTGCTGGTTTTTTTTTTTTTTAATCTCCATAATGCAAGTCTAGTGAATAGGAATGCATGGGCAGAGTGACTACTCTATTCTTCGTCATTGTGGTCGGTGTAGCTTGTCGATCAATCCTGCTCAGATGTAGAAAAAACAATCTCCTTCAGAACAACAGTAACAGAATAAAGAATTGCTAACTAAGGCTTGTGTTTTGCCGTGGCTAACCCACTAATCTAGTAGACTAGGCAACTCGATGCCCATAAGTCTGTAGAAAGCATCTCCTTTTTAATATTATTATTATTATTATGTAGGGGCTCCAGCTTGCCCGCCTCTGTAGCACTAGTTTCATTTATCCAATGAATGAGCCAGGTAAGCGATGCTACCTTTTTTCTTGAAAAAAAAAACAAAAAAAAAAAAAGCAGTCTGCCATCCAATTTGCCTATACTTGTTGCATTATTTTGTTTTTTAAAGTAAAGACGGCGATAATACCGAAACTGAGGCCTTAAATGAGTCTGTTTTCAAATTCTTTCCTCATTTTCCTTATATAACTTATCTTAGTCCATTAGGTAAGCTGATCATAAATGTATGTTTGCTGATAGAGATTTATCTTGTGTGCTTCGTCATTCATTGTATCCCTAGATACCTTATTTTCCTTTTCTATAAAATATATATATACCACACACAGTCACACAGCCACACAACATTGAATCACATGCCAGTTTCAAAAGTTTGACATTAACTGTTGTTTTTTTCCTCGATTGTAATTGGTGCACGGAACTATCACAAAAATAATATCCAAAGGAACAATCCGGCTGCTGAATCTTGTAACCTTAAGAAGCATATTAGCTGTGGAACATTTATAGACAACAACACCTCATAACTGGGACTATCCCTCCCATCATTAGGGAAAGTTGAAGTCCCTTGTATTCTTGTGGAGGTTGCTGATATTTCTTCCATATAACAAATATGTTATTCTAGAGGCTCATGACTATCTATCCATTTTTTTTTAATTCCAAACTTCCATTAATTTTCTTCTATTTTTGCCCGGAGCCAAAAGACTCAAACTTCTATGTATATAAGCAGTTGGGTACTGGCATAAGGCATGCACAAAAAGTAAAGTTGTTCTTTTGATAAATAGATAATAGCTAAGAATCTCTATAGTTATCACACAACAGGATAGAAGAGTTTTTTTTTCCCCTCGGCCCGCGGCGGGGGCGCGCCGGGAGGGAGCAGAGAGAGAGTGCGATGTGTGAGAGAGAGTGTGATCAATAAATTTCCTTAATATTTGCTGAGGGTTTCTCTGGGTATCGTTGAGGTGTGCATGACATTTTATTATCTGGCCGTATACTTTGAGGGTGCGTATGGACTGTTTGGTGATATCCGTAGAGATGGCATGGACTTTTCCTTTTAATTTTCAAAATTTAAATTTTAAATATCAAATTTTAAATTTAAGATCAAATTTAAATTTGAAAGATATAAAATATCAAATTTTAAATTTAAAATCTAAAAAATTAAATTTAAAATTTATAATTAAAACATTAAAATTATAAATTTAAATTTTAAAAAACTAAATTATAAATTTCAGAAATTTAAATGATTGTACCCAAATTTGTGTTTGGGTACAAGAGGGGGATGATAACCCCTTATCCCTCCTATTGTACCCAATCCAAACACACACAATGTACTTTAAAATTTGTAAACTTGATTATTTATTATTAACTGATTTTTATGTTTGGGAACTCATTTATATATCTTTATTTTCTTCGTGTAGTTTTGAAGATATTTATTTTTTTTTCATGTGTTATTTTGTATATGAAGATGTATTTATTTTATTTTGTAATACCTCTTAGGAAACAAAATAAATAGCACATCAAATATTAGCTTTTCTGTGACATTTATGTTTTTTGTTTTAAACTAGTTTAGTTCATTAATGGTGAGCAATTTGAAATAGACCCTTCAACTATAGACTATTTTGAAATAGACCTCTCAACTTCTCTTTTTTTTACTGGGACCCTTGAACTTTTAAGTTTTAAAAATTAAGGGATTTAGTTAAAAATTAGGATTTTTCAAATTTATAATAATTTTGCCAAATCACTAACTTTAATCAATTTTTAGTAAATAAAATTAGATTAATTAATAGTCAATAACTAATAAAGTAATTATGTTTGGAGAAAAATAATTAACGTAACTAAGTACAAAAACTTCAATTATTAAAAATGGTGAGGGTCTTAATCAAATGAAATGGAAGTTGAGAGGTCTATTTCTAAATGGCCTGTAGTGACCCCACGCATTGTTGTGGGTTTTGGTGATGTTATAAATTCCATACACAATTATGTCGCGTAAGTTCATTGTATACTAGTGAAGTTACCCGTGCACTGTGGCGGACTGATGCTATAGAAGACAGAAGATTAACAAAGTAAAAATTTTAAAATTTTTTTGAATTGCCGTAAAGCATTAATAAATAATGATAATATATATTAATATATATACAAATAGAATAGATGAAACAGATATACGTACAAATGTAACAAAACTTACAATTTTAGTAAATAAATTATAAAAAGTAATAATGAAATAAGCAGTAATAGAATTATTACTCCTTATGCATCTTGATCGCACTGCAGACACCAAGGAGACGAATCCTCATCTCCACATCACCTTTGCCGCCATTGTTGACATCGACCACCTTTTTCGTCACATCCACGTTGATCACATACGGATCTCTCCAAACCTACCACTTCTTTCTCCTCATTGACTCCAAATCTATCTCTGCTTTCTCCCGCGATATTGTGCCACAATTTGCGGAACTCTAATTTCAGTCCACATACAATTTAAAAATAGAAAGAGAAAAAAATTAAAAATATTACAAAATATGAATCTTTCTTATGTGACAAAAAAAAAGAGAAAAAAGAGTACAAAAAATCTTATTTTATTTTTTCTTATGAAAGCAATTTGTTTATATGAAATTCGACCGTGTGACCACATAACTAGGAGGTAAGCGGGTGAGAAGACGAAGTATCATATAGAAATGGAATAAGAAGACGAAGCATCAAAAAGTAAAAAGAGCACAGAAGGTAAGGATGAAGGAGAAACTGTCACGTGGTAAGTTCATGAAAAATAATGTATAGGTATTGAAGATTATATGAAATTGGACCGTGTGACCACATTAATTGAGAGGTAAGCGGGTGGGAAGACGAAGTATCGCGTAGAAATGGGGTGAGAAGACGAAGCATCAAAAAGTAAGAAGAGCAAAGAAGGTAAGGATGAAGGAGGGACTACCACGTGGCAATTTCATGAGAAATAATGTATAGGTAAAGTATAGGTATAGAAGTATAGATATAGATTACTATTTCTTGTGGATTTTTGTTTTCCAATTAATTTAGTTTTTTTTTATATGAATTTTCAAAATCTAACGGATTTTAAATTTGAGTTCAAAATAGACCTCTTTAAAATATAAAGTAATTTATATATTTATGCTAACTGTAAAAATTATAAATATACAAAAATAAAGGATAAAATACAACAGAATATAAAAAGTGTCAATGTGTCGATCAACCCGAGCACAGAAATCTCACTCTATTTAAAAAAATTTAAACTTTTTGCGGTTGGCAAAGCACTCTAATCAATGCAGTAGAATACTTATTTGTCTCATTTAGAATACAACAACTGGATTCTCGTCATATGGCTTCATCAATTTTGCACAATTAGATAAGCGTAAAGCTCCACAAAAAAGAATATTTTTTTTTGACCTCTCTTTCTAGTAAAATAAGTTTTTATTGTGTCTCAAAGGTGTAGAGGAGCACTCAATTTATAAACACCATAGACCTATAAATTACAAGAGTTGAAAAGCATATGTTACATAATATTTAGTAATTAGGTTAATAAAGTTTAGGTTACATAGCTCTCTCTCTCTCTCTCAAAAAAAAACAAAGGTTTAGACTACATAGGGTGTGATTATAGCATTAAAGAGAGGTTAAATGTAAAGTGCATAGATAATAAGAAATTACCATGAATGCATACATTATCAAAGAAAAGAAATTAATAGTTTATTTAATAATAAAATGTTACAACACTTGTAAATGTATTATCGAATTAGCCAAAACAATTATATAATGGATAAAAAAACGTACAAAATTTATCTGAATTATATATCATTTTGATTTGACTGCTTAATTTTTCAAAAATTTTGATTTTACTATCTAACTTTTCAATTTGTTTAATTTGAACCGGTCAATGTCATTTAGACTTCAAAATTGAATGCATTGTTTATGTTTACAGGTTTAATTAGTATATTTCATGTAATTCTTGCAGCTATAAATATATTAAAATAAGTAATTAATTTAAATTTTAAAGTCAAAGTGTCGCGAAGTGATCCAAATCAAATAAATTAAAAATTGGATAGTAAAATTAAAATTTTAAAAGTTTAGATAGTGAATTCAAAATAGTCCATTGTTCAGATAAGTTTTATAAATTTTTTACAGTGATCAGTAACGATGTCGTCTTATTTTGTTGATAAGTCAAGACCATTTGATTTATTTTGCTTCTTTCAATAATATTTTTAATTGATAAACACAAAATATAGATAATATATACATTTTTTAAAACTAGTCCAAATATATATTTATAAGTTTTAAAAATTTATAAAAGATAAAAATATATAAAACATATCTGAATTGTAATCCATTTTAATCTAACTCCCTCATATTCAAATTCATTGATTTGAGCAATTTAATGATCTTTACAGTGAAAAATACAAGTATGCTGATTATTTTTACGTATTTAATTAACACATTTCATGTAATTCATGCAATTACATTTGTATTAAAATAAATATAATCTTTAAATTTTGTATTAGAAAAAACTTTCAGATAACTTAAGTTAAATAAATTTTAAAATTAGACACCAAAATTTAAAGAAAAACTTCAAATACTACTTTTGTGGTTTCACACTTTCTCATTTTAGTACTATGTGGTTTCAACTATATCAATTAAGTGCCTTGTGATTTTATTTTTATCTTTTAATTATTAATTCTACTAAATTTTTTTGTTAAATCAGTGACAAAGTTAAAACTAAAGGGTACTAAAATAAATATTCGATAAACTTAGGTACGGTATCTGAAGTTTTTTTGTATATAATTTAACGAAATATTAATAGAGGGGCCAAAAAAAAAAAAGAAACCACAGGGTACTAAATTGATACATTTTAAACTATAGGGTACTAAAGTGAGAAAGTGCGAAATCACATGGTACTAAATTGATATACTTTAAACCACAGGGTACTAAAGTAAAAAAGTGCGAAATTATAAAGATGGTATTTGAATTTTTTCCTAAATTTTAAAATTAGACACCAAAAATTAAAATTCTAAAAAACTGAAATAGCTAAAATATATTAAAATTTAGAAAAGTAGGTTTGTTAATATTTTAATTTTATAGGAATATATTTGTAATTATTTCATGACTAAACCAGTCCTCCACATGTGACGACATCAGTCAACACACGCACTGTTGCTGTCAGCCGACAACGTAAATTAAATGATGGGAAGGGTTAATTGCATCATTACCCCCAACCTTAACCCTTTATTTTATTTGGTCCTTAACTCTTTTTTGTGTACTATACTGTTTGTAATCTTACATCTTAGCCCATCTAAAGGCTATAATTAACATTCCGTCTTTTTTTTTAATTAAATTAACTCCTTACCTTTTTTCTGATTTTTTTTTCTATTATGTTTCTGACCTTAATTTTTTACTCAATCATGTCAAAGTCATCTAAATTTATATTAATTTTGATAATAAATCACGTTAGCTTTAATAAAATTTTTTAATTTATATAGATCACGGTTGTAATTTGATGGCCACCGATAGTATTCTGACTGTACGTCAAGAATGTCAAATGCTTCAAAAGAGACAGTACATTTTATTTATAAGATCATGATAATTATAGGTGTTGATAAAATTTTGCATGCATATAAAAAAAAGGTAAATAAAGATTAAAATGTGAAAAGTGAAAAATGTTAGGAACTATAATAGTTCAATTTATTTTAAAAGTTTTAATTAACTCTACAAGTTAAGGTTCTAATCGCCAAAAAAAAAAGTTGGGGACTACAGGTGCAATTTTAATGCATTGAAAGATATTGAGGCTGGTTAGGGACCAAAATACAATTATTTCAAACAATTGCAATTAATTCTAGCCCCTGGATATAAGGTTGTGATTTACTCGTAAGACCACCTACACTATAGGTCGTTTTGAAATTCGCCCCTCAAAAATTTAAAAGCGTTTTACTAATACTTTTAAATTTTAAAATTTTTAGACTTAAATGATTCTAGGCAAATAAGTAGGATATTTTATATCAAATTTTAAAGTTAGATATCTTAATTTTTTTTATGAATAAAACTAAAATTATTGAGTTGATTAATAAAACTTTTGAATTGATTAAACAATTTAATATATTATTATTTCAATAAATTTTTAAACAAAAGTATATTTCTAGAACTTAAATTATTAATAGAAGGATAAACTAAAACTATTCTTATTGGTTAGCTAATTTTACTTTATCCTTCCGTATGGTTTGAAAATTTTTTATTAGTAATCCTTTAGTTTTATATTCTATTATAAGAAATTATCATTAAATTTGATGATAAAGTGATAGGTTTTATAAATCACATGATGAATTATAAATTAGTTTCGTAATATATTTACCACATTATGGGGTTAATTTATAACATATATCATCTTATGGCTATATAGTTTGTAAGTTATAATACTTTACTATTTTACTTAAATGACAGATCCTGTAAAATAATAAATAAAATTTTTTAAACCGTCGAGTGTTAAAGTAATTTTTTTTTATATTATAGAAAGATAAATTGAATTGTTGTGTAGATAAAATAAAGCTGAGGGACTACAAGTTAAAAAATTACAATTTTTTAACCAAACAAATTTGAATATCTCCTTAATAAAATCATAAAAAAATGGAGGTGAGGTAGCAATTTCAGAACGAAGAGTAAGTGAGGGGGGTCTTCGTAAATTTTTCACCTAAGCATTATCGTCTCACTTTTAACTCCGGTCTTCCGAGTCTCCTCTTCGTCTCCCCCACTCTTTTCCCCTGAGATTGAGCGTCTCCGTAGGAACCCTAACCCTAACCTTAGATCGATCGATCGATCGATCGCCGGAGGAGGAGGAGGAGGAGTAGGAGGAGGAGGAGGAGGCATGGCCGCTTCTGCCGCCGCCGCGGCGCGAAAAGCCCTAGCGGTGTCGCTCGTCCTCGCGCTGCTCGCGTCGTCGGGGTCGGCCAACTCGGAGGGCGACGCGCTCTACGCGCTGCGGCGGAGCCTCTCGGATCCCGACAACGTGCTGCAGAGCTGGGACCCTACGCTCGTGAACCCGTGCACCTGGTTCCACATCACCTGTAACCAGGACAATCGCGTCACCAGAGTGTAGGCTACCCCGTTTCCTCCAATCTTCTTATGATTTGGATCGAATCCTCTTCTTTTTTTTTTTCGTTGTTTCATGTGGTTTTGATTGATTCCATCTCTTGGATTTGGGAGATGTGTTTTTGGGATCGTATAAGACTTTATTTTGTAGATTTCGTAGCTTCTTTCGGGTTCCCGGTGTGATTTGTCAGTTTTTTCGGCTATTGAGTGGATCTGATGAGTTTGAGGAGCAAGAAATTCGTGAATTGAAAACAATTGCAAAAGATTCAACCTTGTTTCACTTGTTCTTTGGTAAAAGATTGAATTTTGTAGTTGCTATTGTTTTCTATGCCTTCTATGATTTTTTTTTTTTCAAACTTAAATTAAGTTCCTTTTGATGTTTTAATGAATGATATATAGATCTGAAATTTGTCCTAGTGTTAATTACTGGACATTGGCTGTTTCCTGTGCTTTTTTGTTTTGTTTTTTTTGCAGATTTACCCTTTTTTTTTTGTCTCCAATCTTGTGCTTTTAATTTCCCTTCTCATATGTGTAGTGAATTTGGTTTTGCATTTTGTAGTTTTTAGTTGGTTTGTTAAGATAGGGAGTAGATAAATTTATTGGTTTGTGGTAAGTATTGGATCCGTTTCTGGGTAATACTTTTTTAATGGTTTTATGTCTAAATTTGATGTTCAACTTTTTTTTTTTTTTTGACGCGTTTTATGAAATTTAGACTTAGATTTTGCTTGGATGTGGGTGTATGTTGTAAGGTGTTTTAGTTTTTTCTCCATCCTAATCGCTTCGTTCATTATGTATGTAACTTGTTCTTTATCTAAACCCTTACAACTAGATTCTGCTGTTTGCATTTTTTTCTTTTTCTTTTCTTTTTTTTTTCTGCGCATTGTTGGGCTATATTTTAGGCAAAGGTTTCTAAAATTAAGTTTTTAATGTATTATATGATATTATCTATCTTTTTCATAAGCTATACTTTGTGGAGAATGGTGGTTAGTGAGAATCATCCTTTGTGTAACACTAAAATTATTCTATGTGTCTTTTCTTAAGCAAATAGAGTCTTACAATCACAGGGAACTCCTAATCTCCTGTCTTCTTATGCCCACTTACATGAGGCGTGATCACCCTTGTTGATGAATCTTTCCGGTAGAATGCATACTTTACATGCGCGATCTTTTGTAGAAAAAATAGCTGAAAAATATGCTGCTTTTCATGTAATAGTAGGTCTGGGAGCTGTTTATTATGCATATCACCCCCTTTGAATGGTGGGTTTTCTCTGTTATGTTGGTTCTTCATGAAATAAATAATAATAGACTTGGTGCACAAAGTTAAAATTTGTTCTTTGGATCAATTCCTGACTCCTGATGAGGGTAGAAATGAGGAAGATGTTTTATCAGAGCACAGGTATAAGATCACTTCCAACCCGGATGATGAATTGCTACAGAGTATGTGTTTTGTATAATTGTATCCAGAATTTATATAAACCATTGCCTCATGTATGACTCTTCTTAGAAGAATTAGGATTTATGGCTCTTCATTCAGTTATAAAAAATTTTAAAAAATTGTAGCCTATCTACATGCTTTTTTTTTTTTAGAGATAGGTAGCACGCTATCCGCTTCATTTATTTCATTCAGAAATAAACTTAGCTAGAAATGTGAATCAACTAGGATTCGAACTTGGGATCTCGGGTACGAACCACCAAGCCCTTTGCCACTTACTCTAGGGACGGTCGGTCCATCAACATGTTGTTGGCTCCAAGTTTCTTGATCCACCATCAAATACAAAACTTACGTACACAATGGTTGCGTTGCCTTCTATATTCTTGGATGTTTGTTTTCTCCTTGATTTTCTGCTGCTTGCTTGTCTTATATATTTTGATATTTTTTTTCTTGACTATAATACTGTAAGCAACTTTGAATCTGCTTTATGATGCCTTTTTCTTTTTCTTTTCTTTTTGGGTAGGGATTTGGGTAATTCAAATTTATCGGGTCATCTTGTTCCTGAACTTGGACGCCTGGAGCATTTGCAGTATTTGTAAGTCTCATCTTTTTCTGCTGTTTATTCTCATACTTTCGTTGCTCTGTGTTCCTGAATACATTTGTCGGTGTTTTATAAGTTCATGAAGGTAATGACTCTCCCCCTCCTCCCTTCTCTCCGTTTACAGATGTATGGAATCAGTTACGCTGGCACTTATATATGTATGATATGGGCATACTTACTTACTTTTGATGGTACTTCTAAATTCTAATACATGTGTAGTCATGCCTATTCCTATTGCATGCTTTTTTCGTAATATATGTCTAGTCATGCCTAGCTTTATATGACCCCCTGGTCTAAGGGCGATTTTAACCTTCACCTTCATTTTTCCTAGCATGAAGATATATGAACTTCCACTTTAGTTATTACAGCTGTTGAATTGATATCATTAGAAAATAGTTGCAACAATGGCATTTACTGATTTGTTGTTGAAGATATGTTCTCAAATTGGAACATAGTTAGGGTTTCCTAATTTCACTTTTCAGCACCTGAACGTATGGAATGCATGCGTGAGCACATCATGACTGAATCATACCTTTTGGCTTAAGGTCTAAAGGCTGTTATTGTTTTAAAAAATGCATTCATCATAAAAAATATACCACTCTTTTGAATGTTGCACTTTGCCTTCAGTTTCAGTACTTTTCGCATAATAATGATAGTATTATGTTACCTATTTAATATTTTGGCTCAGACTGGACTGTTCGTCTTGAAAACCTTAGCTGTCCACAAGAATAATATTGCCTTTGCAAGTATATGAAGTACTCAGTGGCTGTATTTGCATCTGACAGTAAACAAATCACCTTCAATCTTTGGTTGTGAAGTTTATCCAGGGTATGCTCGTTATATGCTTCGTGTCTTTTGAGGAGATTGTATCTATTGTTCACCATTAAATTTATTTGCTTAAGATGTGTTTGGAGGCGAGTTGGTACTGTTAAATTTATTCTAGTTGACAGAAAGCAATTGTAGCTTTATATAAAAAAGCATTAATTTCATTTCCTATATTCCCTCACCTGGCGAGATTATACTTTTATGTAAAAATTGCTGTCAATAAATAAATATATTTCTTGTTTCAGACTTTTTAATGCGTTTAACCCTAAAATTCTCCTACATGGTGCTGATATATCTCAGAAGCTAGGAGAGTAGGTTGCTGAACATGGTTTTTTGGGGAATATTGCAGAAAATGCTAGTGTGTTTTAATATCCGACCGTCCGTATCTCTATATGGAGTTTATAGCTATTTCTTCATGTGTCCTTTCTGATTAATAATTGCTTGCATCTGCATATTTAAGCAATTTCCTTTATAATCAGGCCCACTTGTCATTGTTGCTGGTTTTTTTTTTTTTAATCTCCATAATGCAAGTTCTATGTGATAGGATGCGATGGCAGATGGACTACTCTATTCTTGTCATTGTCGGTTAGCTTGTGATACATCCTGCTCAGATGTAGAAAACATCTCCTTCAGAACAACAAGAAAAAAATAAAGAATTGCTACTAAGGTCTTGTTTTTGCCGTGCTAACCCACTAAATCTATAGACTAGCAATCTGCCCACTAGATCTGTAGAAAGCATCTCCTTTTTATTATTATTATTATTATTATGTAGGGGCCCAGATTGCCCCACTCTTGTAGCCTAGTTCATTTATCCAATGAATGAAGCGGGTAGCGTGCTACCTTTTTTCTTAAAAAAAAAAAAAAAACAAAAGCAGTCTGCCATCCAATTGCATACTTTGTTGCATTAGTTTTGTTTTTTAAAGATAAAGACGGCGATAATACGAAACTGAGGCTTTAAGAGTCTTGTTTCAAATTCTTCTCCATTTTCTTATATACTTTCTAGTTCCATTAGGTAAGCTGATCATAAATGTATGTTTGCTGATAGAGATTTATCTTTGTGGTTCGTCATTCATGTATCCCCTAGATACCTTTTTTGTCCTTTTCTATAATATATATATACACACACAGTCACACACACACACATTGAATCACATGCAGTTTCAAGTTTGACATTACTTTTTTTTCCTCGATTTATTGGTGCAGGGAACTATACAAAAATAATATCCAAGGAACAATCCCTGCTGATCTTGGTAACCTTAAGAGCCTTATTAGCTTGGACTTGTATAACAACAACATAACTGGGACTATCCCTCCATCATTAGGGAAGTTGAAGTCCCTTGTATTCTTGTGAGTTCTGATGATGTTCTTCCATAGACAAATATGTTATCTAAGCTCATACTATCATCATTTTTTTTTAATTCCACTTCCACTTAATTTTCTTTCTATTTTTGCCCGACAACTCAAACTTCTATGTATATAAGCCAGCTTGGTACTGGCATACCAAAAGTAGTTGTTCTTTTTATAATAGAAAGCTAAAATCTCTATATTATCAACAAGGATAAGAGTTTTTTTTTCCCCTCCCCCCCCCGAAACAAAAATCATTGTTGAAAGAAAATTATCATCATTTCTTAATATTCTGGGGTCTTCTCTGGGTTTTTCTGCAAATTATGTCGTTGGAGTGCATGACATTTTTATGCTGCGTATACTTTAGGCTGTATTGACTGTTGTGATATCCTAGAATGCATGGACTTTTTTTTTAACATTTGTTTGTTTTGTAGACGGCTCAATGACAACCGTTTAACTGGTCAAATTCCAAGGGAACTCATCAAAATATCTAGCCTCAAAGTTGTGTAAGTGCAAAACTTTTAATGATTCCCATTTTCTTGGCTGCTCGTACAGCCATCGCTATATCAGGTTTCGGCAATCACTTTCTTGTTTATTGTGCTTCCAGAGATGTCTCGAACAACGATCTCTGTGGAACAATTCCCACCACCGGACCTTTCGAGCACTTCCCCTTGAACAAGTACAGCTTTCAATCTAACTCTTATTGTTTCCAATAATTTATTTTGGAGTTCCTTTTTGCACGATATAAATAACATAGTTTTCTACATGCCACCTGTTGAGTTCACAGAAAGATTAACGGAACAATTCGAATCGATGAAACTTGAGACTTGAGAGCTAATCAGCGATCCCTTCTGTTAGTTAGAGAACAGCTTGGTAGTAATGAAAGTTAAAAAAAAAAAAAACAGAAGCTGATGATTTACTCGCGCTGTAGCTGTTCGGAATCTAGTCTAGCTTGCCAACTGATAAATATCGTGAGACAGACGAAAATATTGAGTTTGCGTAGTCTCTTTTTATTATCGTCTGTTCTAAGCCTGCCTTTTACTTTTCATGCAGTTTTGAGAACAATCCGCGCTTGGAAGGTCCAGAACTGATGGGGCTCGCTGCGTACGACACAAACTGCTGAGTGAAAACCCTGCTTAAGGTAGATGATCTCCTATATTGGATTTCGGTAAAGATTTATGTCCTGTTGTTTGTATTAGTGGCTTGTAGAAACATTACTACTACATGCAGTGTAGATAGGTGCTATATATATATATATATATGTTGTTGTTGTGACTCTTGACCTTAAATTTAAATAAGAAACTAGACTAAGCTAGTGCTAGAAAAAATAGTATAAAATTAATAACTTGACCTTGTGTTTTGTTCTAAATGAAAGGTTAAACTCCTAATATTCTGGTTACTCTTGAGGCTAATTTAAGCAGGGGTGGGTTTTTTTTTTTTGTTTTTTTTTGTTTTTTTTTGAACTTTAAAGCTTGTTTTTTGTCGGTTATTATGGATCAAATGATAGCAATGTAGCTTTTTTTTTTTTAAAAAAAAAAAGAAGAAGAAAAAGGGTAAACTTCAATGGCTTTTTGACCAGCAGGTTCTGACAATAAAATCATGATAAGAAAGTACTCATTTTACTATCTTGTTTACCAGTAGGTTCTGACAATGAAATCAGAATAAAGCCACAGGTTAGTTAACTATAGCTTTTTGACCCGTAGGATGGTTAAGGGTTCGTTTCTTTTGGTATAAGTGGAGTGATGGAACTCAAAGTTTCATCACTTACGTTATTTGTTTTTTGTGTAAGTCAAAAATATAATGTAACTCAATTTATGTTAGACCTTCACTTCATCTAGTATCGACTTCCTTCTCTAAAATGCCGAACTCGACTTCTGCCATACTTAACTTTCCCTAAAAAGTTTATTAAATAGTAAAATCTAAACTCTACTTTCTTTATAATGAGTTAGAATTATCTTATTTATAATAAATTATAATTATCTTTAAATAATAAAAAAAAAAATAATTATATAATAGGTTAATTTTTGTAGCGGTAAATTTATCACTGTATTTAGGAGATAACGGATCCACTTACTTACATCGAAACAAAAAACGAAATTTAGAAAATTAATTTTATCAGTATCAAGTTACATCAAAACAAATAGAAGAAGTAATTGAATTTAACTTTCAGACTATACGAGTTACGTCAGAACAAACAATAAAAAAATAATCACACTTCAGAAAAATTTAAACACCACTGTACTTGATTTATGTTGGATCTACAGATTCGTCAATCCAAACGCCCCTTAAGTGAAAATGCTCTGAACCACCTAAGCAAATTGAAGTTTATTCTTTTTGAATGGGTAGTTTCCTAGATGTTAATACTCTTTAAATTTTGATAATATCAGGATTCTTTAAACTTGTCTTAAACTATAAATTCCATAAATTTGCATAACAAATCTCTCCTTTTTTTCTTTTCTTTTCTTTTTTTTTTTGTGAATGGAAACAAATATGTATGGACATTTTAAACAGATTTGCACTCCTTTTTGAAATTGAAAATGTTGCAATTTCAAAATGGCTTCTAGTGGAGGGGTTTCTATTTGATTTTGGCTAAACTTGAAAAATATAACTAAATATTTTGTTAATTTCTCCGCCCACTGATCCATAATATTATTATTATTATTATTATTATTATTGCTATGGGGGTTCATAGTTGTTTTAAAGTACTTGTAACAAGCCAAATTTTCCTCCTCTTTATTTTATTTATTTATTTATTTAATTTTATGAAGGAACCAATCCTTGTGGGCATTACAATGCAAAAACTGAGGAAAAAAAAAAAAAAACTTGGGTAGTTGTGGGCCTTGTGGCAAGATATTGCCACACAACCAATCAATCCAATTTCGAAAGTAATTGGATTCGGATAAAAAAAATTTTGTCAGGAAGATTAGGCCCAGAAATTCGGATAAGTTTCATGTTTGGTCCTCAAATTATAAGGCCAGTGAATTTTTTTTTTTTTTTTTTTTTTTNTATTTTAGAGATAGGTAGCATGCTACCCGCTTCGTTTATTTCATTTAGAAATAAACTTAGCTGGAAATGTGAATCAACTAGGATTCAAACTTGAGTCTCGGGTACCAACCATCAAGCCTTTTGCCACTTGCTTTAGGGACGGTTGGTAAGGCTAGTGAAATTTTAGTTGTAATTTTAATGAATTATTATAATAATAATATAGTTTAATTAACTAAATAAATATTAGCGTATTATTATATTTTAATTTTTGGTGCATCATTAATTTCTGCACTGCTATATTAATTTGACATTAGTAATACATTAATATTTAGTCAACTAAATTAGAATATTAGACTTAATTATAATAATTCTGAAAAATGATCTAAAAATTACGATAAATTAAAATTTGTGGATCTAAATTTCACCCCCTCATAGTTTGAGGATCAAAGGTGCAATTTACCTTAAAAATTAAGACAAGCTGGTGACCGACCCAGTTTCACACTAGTTAGTTCAAATTAAATGTCAAATGATATAAAGCTGTTTTTTTTTTTGTTTTTTTTTGTTTTTTTTTGGTTTGAAAAGATATATTAAGTGCCTGAATGATTGCGATAAATTTATTTTGAATGCATTAGTTTTGTATTTAAGTTTTTATTTAGTATGTTTTTATTTTTTATTTTTTAAAAAATATTAGTTTAAATCTGGATCAAATCGGGTCCGGATTTACACATTCTTTCGAATCGGATAAATACAGTGCATTTCGAGATGCATGTAATTATTAATGCGACACTTATAACTATATACATCTTATTTGATTGGATATAAAATAAAACAACAGCAACTAAAGGTTATTTATAAAATTGTATCATCTTATACATGGGCCGTGAAATTACTTTCTATGTGGGAAAGGAAAATATATATTTTCTCTTTGAATGATTATTAGGGCGCTAAGTTTATCTTTATTTAATATTATTTTCTCCGACTACTACAGTTAGATGTATTCGGCCAATTTAGCGATAATTTTAACTGCTGCAGCTGAGTTTTCTCATACAATTTCAGTTGAATTCAAATGCATAAAATTAAACGACGAACTTGATTTATATATAGTTACAACTGCAATGCGTGAAAACGAACAACCCCTAAGATTGAAAAGTACCTTGCACCTCTAGTTCCCACCAACTTTCACTCAAAAACTTTTCTAAAAATTATTTTTATTATTAGAAGATAAATTATTGTATATATCATTGCATCTATATATCTACATAATGTGCATATATAGACCCTGTGTTTAAGTACCATTTTGTTTTTTTTTTTTCTCTATATGCGAATTGGACAATTGAGATGAATTAGGCTAGGCAATAATTTTTAAGCCACACAATTAAGGGCTAAATAAAATATTATTAAAAGATTATGGACTAAAAATGGCTACTTTTAAGAGTAATAAAAGATAAGGATTTAAATGTGGGAACGTGACACACATGTGTGCATAAAATATACTTCAAGATAAGATATAAGCAGTACCCCCACAATTTTCTATTTAAAGAAAAAATATATAATATTAATTGCAATGAAGATCACCTACCCACGCAAACCTTTTTTTGTACACATCCCAAGGAATATATTTATTAATTATTATTTTATAGAAATAAATTTGTACTCTTAATTTGACTAAATTATAAAAAAAAAAACTTTTTGTAGTTTTGTGACTTTTGTCCCCATCTCAATTAACCTGTTATGCTGGTGTAAATATTCAAAAAATAGAGATTAGCTACAAAATAATTTAAAAAATGTCAACGAGTCGATCAAGCCGAGGCACGGATATCTCGCTCTCTTTAAGTAGATTCAAGTCCTCTGCGTTTGGCAAAGCCTTTGAACCGATGCAGCAGAGCACTGACTTGTCCCCTCCAGAATACAACGGCTCGACTCTCGTCGTGTGGCTTCACCAACTTTGCACAAGTAGATGAGCCCAAAGCTCCACCAAAAGAGACACCTTTTTTTGACATTCTCTCTCTCAAGTATAATTAAAATAGCTTGTTGTTTGATGAGTTGTATGTAAGTGAATAGAGAAGACTCTATATATAGGCTCAAAGCATAGGAGTTACAAGGATTAAATGACTTAGAGTTAGTTTCAAATATAAGTTCACAATGAATGCAAACTAAATGAATGAAGTGTTAACTTCACATGCACAACTATAAATGCAAGTATAGGTTATGCATAGGTTAATAGAAATCATATTAATAATAAAATGTTACAACATGTTATATTAAAAATTTAGATGAATTCAACAATTATCTTAAATAGCTGGACCAGTTTGAAATGATGATAAAGTGTAGGGAGATAATTAATGCAATTTTGTTTTATATTTACTCGCTTATAATTTAGGGACTGTTTTGTCCCACGTAAAAATTTTAAAAAGAGAAGATTCCTTCCATGCAGAAATATTCTTATAATAATTACTAAAATATTTTATACTATTTAGAATAATTATTTTAAATTATTATAATACATAATTAGATGACCTAACAGTATGACTGCTATATTAATTTATAGTAATTTAATAACAAGTGTAACAAATAATAAAACATATTTTTAATAGAAATTTTAATAAGCCCCAGTTGATATTTAAAACTGTGTTTGGTTCGGGTATATAAGTAAAAACTGCTTATATCAGGAATAGATACAAGTTCAGATATAAGCAGAAACTAGATTAATTTTGCGTTTGGATAAAAATTGGGTTGTTATTAGGAATAAGATAAATATTGTTTGGATGGTTAGATCGAAACATGAGGAATACGAATTATAATTTTAAATTAAAATTATTTTATCTAATTAATTAATATCAAGCTACTTAATTATAAGTAATAAATTAGTTAATTACTTTATTATTTAAGTTATGAATAATGAGTTAAATATATTAATTAAATTAACTAATAATTTAATATCATAATTAAAATTAAATTTAGGCTTTAATTAACTTTGTTCTCACTTGAGAATAAGCTTATTTTAGAGCAAATGGTAGAACAGCAGTTTCAGGTATAAATACCTACTTATTCCAGGGATCCGAGAAATACTATTTTCGAATACGAAAATTCTCCTCTAGAAACAAAGAATAAAATTGTTTCGAAAATTGTTATAAATAATAAAATAATTTTCATCTAGTTTGAATGGGCTGATGATGGTGATAATTTTAAATCCATAAAAAATATTTGGAGAAAATCTTCTATGTAAGGGAGATTCTGCGTAGCACCAATTATATTAAATCAATTCTCTAGAGATTCGATGATCATATAATGAACATCGAGTTAAATGGAAAATTTTGATAACTTCAAACTGAGATGATGCCAAAAAAAAACAAAACAAAACAAAAAAATTATTGTACTTTTGTGTAAGATGAGAGTATTTAATTATATAATAATATTTGATAACTTCAAATATGATATTTTTATGCGCACGTGAATTAGNAAAGAAGAACTATTGTACTTTTGTGTAAGATGAGAGTATTTAATTATATAATAATATTTGATAACTTCAAATATGATATTTTTATGCGCACGTGAATTAGTTAGGTTATAAGTATGAAACGTGCTATCACTTTTGAATTCTTTTGATAAAAATTAGGGCTCGAGTCGAAGAATGTTAATGGGTAAGATTCAGAGCGAATATTTGAACATACGAATCTGATAAAACATAAAAAAAAAAAATTGAATTTGAAAGCAATAATTGCTCTTTACCAAAGTTCAGAACTAATCATACCTAAATCTACATTTTTCAAAGTGCAAAAAAAACAGCTATAAAATTTAAAAAATATATGTAATTTATTAGAATTTTTATATGTTGTATAATATAAAGCCGAGTAAATTGCACGTTTGGTCCTCAAACTATCAGTAAGGTAATAATTTGGCTCTCAAATTTTAATTCATTATAATTTTTAGCTTGAAATTTTTGAACTGTTGCGATTACATTCCACAACCTAAATTTAATTGGCTAAATATTGATAAATTGCTAATGTAGAAGTGATGGAGAAGTATTATGATTGATGATGTGACAAAAAAAATAATTAAGATATTACATCACTTCTGCATCAATAATTTGTCGATATTATAATAATTTTAAAAGTTCGGACTAGAAATTATAACAAATTAAGATATGAGATCTAAAGTGTCCCACGCCTCACAGTTAGAGGACCGAAGGTGCAATTTATCCCATGATACCGGTTCTGGCTTGGATTTCGGTTTCGGTCTAGATTCAGGCCGGTTTGGATTCAAATTCATGTTCAGATCAGATACGGATAAAAATCACGCCTAAATATGAATCGGTCAAAATTTTCATTCTTCATACCTATAATTAAAACCACATTCGTTTAGTGCCAGTTTCAATTAAACTTGACTTTTTTGGATTCAAATTCGAATAAAATTTTAAATATTTGCGCCCGTCGACATTGCTTTTCTGAGAGGAGAAAGAAAAAAAAAAAAAAAGGGAGAAAATTGTGGTGTAAGGGCCCCAAAGGCAACTTCTGAGAGAGTGAGTGAGAAAAGAAAAGTCAAAGCATGAGGCATCATTAATCCTCGTGTTGAATATTTTCGGAATTTAAAGCACGTGTCACTCTCACCCATCCCCAAAAAATCCCATATTCAACTCTTATTATTACATTACAGATTCTTGATACCTTATCATATGTCACATATTATACGACTACCCCTTTCATTTCCGCGTTACATGCAATTATTTACAAAGAAAAAAATTATTTTCAAATATATATTATTATATAATTTATATTTACATATAAAAAAATTAAATTTAAAATAAAAGCTATTTTTTTTTAAAAAAAATCTTTAGTAGTATAGATATTTAATATTTAATTTCAGACAACAAAATCAGCAATAATGTATTTCGTGGAATAACAAAATCTGAATAGACTCTACTTGATCTAATTAAA
Source organism: Ananas comosus (assembly GCF_001540865.1). Classification (NCBI taxonomy): domain Eukaryota; kingdom Viridiplantae; phylum Streptophyta; class Magnoliopsida; order Poales; family Bromeliaceae; genus Ananas; species Ananas comosus. The sequence continues at coordinate 11,561,266 of NC_033624.1, forward strand.
TCTAATTGATCTAACTTTGTTAGATATATAATTTATGAGTGACCTGGTATGCTTCTGAAAGCACGGAGCCTTCTGTACTTTTAAGTTGTTTTCGATGTTTGGACTTTCGAATCGACGATCGGCTTCGCTAGAGTTGATCTAGAGTATTTGAAGTACCCAGAAAATAAATTTTGTGATTTTTCGATATCATTTGCCTAGTGATCGAAGGGACTCAAAATCAATAATTTTAATGACCATGGTGAGCCGTTTGCAAGTTTAACGGTGTAGAAATATTCAAATCACGTGAAATTTTGCTAGAAAATTCTTTATACTATATAAGACAAGATCAATAACTTTGATCTAAAATTTTAATGTCATATCATCATATTTTGTAAGATTTTTATTTTTAGCCGTTGATTTTGAGCCCCTTCAATCACTAGGCAAATGATATCGAAAAATCACAAAATTTATTTTCTAAATACTTCAAATAGTATAGATCAAGTCTAACGGAATCGATCGTCGATTCGAAAGTCCGAACATCGAAAACGAGTTGGAAGCACGGAACGCTCCGTGCTTCTAAAAATATACCAGACGCACTCATAATTTATTATTGAATTATATTTGCATTATTTTTATGTATGATATGTTAGATATTGAGGTTTCTAATAATTGTTTGTACAAACAATTTAAAATATTATAAGGATTTATTTTCCAACAACTTATCAGCAAAGTAGAATATTTTCATCTTAAAAGATGCTTGAGAAGAAATTTGTTCCAACCCATTGGAATTGACCCTAACTTAAAGAAAAGTCAAAATATCTTTTTTATTTTTTATTTTTTTTATTTCATGAATAATTGAATCAAAAACCAATTGCACTTGTCCAAGGAGGATTCAAATAAAGAATTTGCCCTAAATTACTTGTTTTATGAAAACTCTTTGATGATGATTCATTCAACTTAGTCTAGGGCTGCTTTTGACTTGACAACATGGAAAAATAATGGGATGATTATTTATATATTTTTTTAAAAAAATGCAAAAATAATGGGATGATTATTTATATATTTTTTAAAAAAAATGCAAAAATAATGGGATGATTATTTATATATTTTTTTAAAAAAATGCAATAGCAATTTATACAATTTTTTTTTTAAAAAATGAAGTGATTTACTAGAGGCGGATTAAACAAAAAAAGGAAAAGAAAAGGGAGAGAGCTATTCACAAAAGAAAGAGCTATTCACAAAAAAAAGATTAAAAAGAAATAATATCTGATATACTTTTCGGAACTTCAAAAATATCTAATATATTTTTTGCTGACCAAAATAACTTTATGATTTCTAAAAAAATCCTTCAAACGTCTCCTAACGGCTAGGGTTTACTAATAAAGTTTAAAATTTAGAAGGATATTTTGATAATTTCGGAATAAATTTCAAAATTTTGAATTGTAGTTAGGGATAGAAAATTGCAACTTTATTTATAAAATTATGTTTAATAAAAGGCTAAATTATAGAAGATTTTTTTTTAAATATCCACTTTTTCACTTTTACTCCTTGACTTTCAAAAATTTACATTTTACTCTCTTAATTTTTCAAGCTGTTGGATTAAGCCCCCCTTAATTCGTCCGGTTCCATCATTATTTTATTTATTTTTTATAATTTACCTCAAAAATATCCTTTAATTTTTTTTTTATAGAAAAAATAAAGATAATTTGATCATTTTGTCCTCTCTATTAACACCGTACTTTTTTACAAATATTTCTAAAATTTTAAAAAGATAAAATATAAATTTTTTAAAAGTAAGAAAAAAATAAAAAGTAAATATTTATAAAATTTGTTTTTGTAATTTAGTCTTAATAAAACGTACAGTCGCAATCGGAGTCTTGGAAAAAAAAAAATTTGGTAATCTTAAATTGACCTCGTGCGTTGGTTTTTAACATAGGTTCATTTTTTTAATTTAATTCTTTATTTTTTGAGTGATTTTTAATTCTTTTCTAAGAAAAAGACATATGATGTTGACACATGATGATAAAAACTTTTCGTACCAAAAATAATTATTGGTCGCACCAAATAGATCCGTACATCCCTGCACCGTTCCATCATTTAATTCTCAAACAAAAAAAAAATAAATTAAGCTTCAAATTATAAATTGGGCAATTTAACAAAGTAGCAAGTTAGGTGGAATGATTAATGAGTTAGTTGTAACTTGTTCAACACTTGAACATAAAAAAAAAAAAAATTTATTTTCTAATTATTTACATTTATATTTTTAAAGATAAATAGTTATTTTATATTAATATATATGATATATATTAGAATTCAAAAAAATTTTAAGCTATTTAAGTATTTAAAGAAAAGTTTTGAAGTCGGAGCCTATTCCTTTTCACCAAAGATTAGGTTCGGGATAAAACAGGCTTCATAGCTGAAAATTATATTTATTTCGTTGTTTGTTCTGTATAACTGTGAAGCTGTAGTTTTTTCAATTTTACTCTTTGTTTAGCAGAAAGTAATTGGCGTAAAAGTTACAGGTACGAAAGACGTGTTAATATAAATATTTGAGTTTCGACCAAAGCTGAAATTTCAGCGAACAAGACAACGAAAGTGCGCATTTTCAACTTTACTCTTGCAACTCCGGCAAAGCAAATAGACCTATGGATATACGGGTGAATTTGGTGCAGGCAAAATATATATATATATATATATATATATATATATATATATATATATATATATAGAGAGAGAGAGAGAGAGAGAGAGAGAGA
>NC_033624.1:11564372-11589946 GCF_001540865.1 Ananas comosus
TTTTTTAAAATTTTTTACTTATTTAATTTCAAGAAAATTAATCTATTTCTAAAACCTTTTTTTTTTCAGATTTCACAAAAAAATAGTATTTTAATTTTTTGATATTTCCGAAAAAAATACTCGTTTTCTGTAAAATTTGATTTTTTTTTTTTTACAAAAGCTAGGTTTTTAAAATCAAATAGATAAAAAAATAAAAATATTTTCTTTTTTTTGGAAAAATTATTTTCACCCCTTATGAAATGCTTTCTTTTTTTTTTAAATTTATTTTTTGGTTTACATGCATCGATTTAAAATTGACTAACGGTAATGATATGTTTACATCTAAAGATATTATTCTCTTATTAATATTTATTAATTTTTATTACTAAAAATTTATAAAATGTTTATAAATTCTAAAATGAGTGAGGTGTAAAATTTACGACTTTTTATAGGTGTACATTTAGCATTTATCTATAATTTTTTTGGATAAACTAAATTTTAGTTGATTAAATTAAAAATTTTATCAAATAGGAATTTAATAGCTAATTAGAATAGTTAAATCTAATAGTTTTGAGTAAAACTCACTAAAAAAATTAGAAGTTAAAGAGAATTTAATTAAATAAAACTATAATTTGCCCCTTTTGTTTGGATGAAAATGGAGAAGGGTGAAATAATTTTCGGTCGTAAATGATTATTTTTGCTATTTGTTTCGTTATAATAAAGATACCATCGAAACTCAAATTACCCGTAATTGTTATTTTTTTTTATTTTGTAAAAATTAATTCTATATAATTTAGTATATTGGTAAACATTTTTTTTTTTATTATCTTATTGATTAGCTAGCAATATTTTTTTTGATCAAATGATGGATTATAGTGTTATTTAGCCCAAACTATATATTTACTTTCAAATATTAACATTTTATCGTCAAATAAATATTTTGAATATAAAATTGCAAGTAATTCATCATCTTATTTTTCTATACTATTTCGTGTAAAAATTTTATTTAAAAATAACAAAAAAGGGCAATAATATCAAATGGTGCCTAATTATTTTATTTTAATAGTTTTATTAGGCTTGGTTGATATTGTTTCTTATTTATTTATTTTTAAATTCTAATTTTATATAATTTGGTGTATTAACAAAATATTTTTTTCTGTTCTTATCATGATTAATTAATTAGATTGCAGTGACTTTCTTTAAAAAAAAAATTAAAAACAAAAATCTATTAATTTTTTTTTTATTTGCAAACGAATAAGCTTGAATATAACGATTATAATTTTTTTAATATTTCTTTCTACACAAATTCCATATATATAGAAGTTTTATTTAAAAAGTACAAGTAATTGTGGCTCCTGTTTCCGCCACGTTAAGCTAAAAAAACAAAAACAAAAAAAAAGGAAAAAACAAAAAATTAAGCCCCTACGATTGCCTCGTGATCAATCACGTGGGGCCCTATTTTTATAAGAAAAAATAGTATATAAATAATTTTTATTATCTACTTTTTTTTTTATTATTGGATTATTACTATTTCACCTTTCACCATTAAATCTTAGGTATGTAATGGTAAAAAAAAATTGGTAATAAATATTTGTTACTATCTAATTTTTCACTATTAAATTTATCCCTTAATTAATTTTATCTGTTAGATCATGTTATTCTATCAAACACGGACTAAATTTTAGAAGGACCACTGTAAAATTTTCAGAGACAAATATTATTTTAATTTTATAGTTTTTCATCCAAGTGAGATAAGCTTAGTAATAAAAAGGTCTAAATATTTAGCTGACTTTATAAAATTACCTTTTTATTTTTGGTAAACTTCAAATATCGCCCCTGTAATTTCGCACTTTCTCATTTTAGTATCCTGTTATTTAAAGTGTATTAATTTAGTATCCTGTGGTTTCATTATCTTTTTTTGTCACCTCATTGGTGAACATTTCATTAAATCATATCCAAAAACTTCAGATATCTTTTTTATAATTTATCGAATATTCACTTTAGTATCTTTTAGTTCTAACTTTATTACCGATTTAACAAAAAAAATTAGTAAAAAAAATAATAAAAAAATTAAACTGTAAAATACGAAAATAATATATTTTAAGCTATAAGGTAAAAATACGAAATCATAAGAATGGAATTTGAAGTTTTCCGTATTCTTTTCTCTTTTCCCACTGGGGACCGTGAAGACTGAAGTAGGGGTAGGTAGGTATGGTGATGCCTCCCGCCCGCATTATAAAATAGAAACGCGTCCTGCTGGCCAAAAGAGGAGGAGGCTTGCAGAGCAGACGGACGGGGAGAGGTAGAGAGAGTAGCGCATCTCATTCTGTTTGCTTGAGAAGTCTGCTCCTCCTCATCCTCCTCCGCTCGCCTTCATCTTCTGAATCTTATTCTTTGTAAATTCAGAATCTCATATATTTTTTTTTTCAAAAAAATATTCTAAAAAAATGGGGAACGGTGCGAACGAGCCGTTGCTGGCGGCGAAGAAGAAGGTGTACTACGAGAAGTGCCCCGGCTGCAGGCAGGAGCAGAAGAACGACTCCCACGCCGGCGTCCCCTACCTCGAGTTCTTCTACATTTGGATTGTCTGCTTGTGCTCCAGTAAGATTTTTTTTTTTTTTTTTCTTTTCCTTTTCTTTTTCTAGAGCCTTGCTAGATCCACAATCCAAAATAGATTGTAATAATTCACTCTTTTTTTTTTCCCTACTAAATCTTGTAGAGATTACAATCTGTTTTGGTTGTAGACTTTTTTCTATTTGGTTTTTGCGTTTTCGAAACGCAGCTGCTTTGATATTAGGGTTCGTTTGGGATTGCGGGGAGATTGCATTATGTGCGGTGAGATTAAAAAAATATTTTTCGTATTTAATATTGCGTTTCGCAAATCGCGTCGGTTACGATATATTTTCTACGGTTCTACCAAAGAACGGAGAAGCATATTCCTATATATTTTTTCCTCAACTCCATTTTATTTATTTAGATATATCTTAATACCAAACTAAGCCTTAAAAATTAAGAAATAAAAGATTTTTTTTTCTTTTTTTAGTGGAAAAGTACAAGTTTCTAAAATTAGAGTCTTTTTTTTTTCTTTTTTTTTTTTTGAAGGTTTAAAAGTTCAATTTGGCCTGTTAGGGTAGGCAAAGAAGTCTCTATTTTTGATGGACATAAAAAGGAAGAGGGAAAAACAAAAGAGTTTAGAAAAAAAGGTTGTTTTTTATTTGAATTGAAGCATAAGGAGAGAAAGGAAGAGAGAAAGAGACATAAAATGACATTTGTTAAGGGAAAAAAGCGTTTTCTCTCTATTTTTTCCATCTTTCACAAAGGGCAAGTTTTTTTTTTTTTTTTTTTTTCGTTTTTTTGTTTTGTTTTGTTTTGTTTTTTGGTTTGGTGGATGGGGAGTAGAGAGGCCCTTTGTGGGAAAAGGGAAATTTCCTAATGGTTTTTTTTTTTTCAAAAAAAAAGTTCTTAATAGTGCAATGTTGAATAATTGATGGCTTAGATAGATCGATCAGATGGAGTGTGAAAGAATAGTAATTTGAACCTAGATCAATTTGGTGTAGTAGAAATTTTCTACTTTTACGGAGTTAATATGTAAATTATTATATGCTAAATTACATGAACCCCCTACTCTTTAGCCCGTCTCAATTTCCCTCGAGCATAAATCTGATGGAACTACTCGGCAGCGAAGTTTTTGAATCTGCATTGAAACAATTATCCTAAATTTTTAGATCTATTTGTGAAATTGGGAAAAATGCGTCGTTTATGCGGTGGCTAATTTAGCCTAAATTATGTGTTGGTAACTTTCCATTAGGGATTCTCTTAGACCAGCTACAGTGGGTGTTCAAAGCGCAAATTCGTCGTTATATCGGTTGTACATATTGCAACTGTGAGACCGACATGTGGGTTCCGCTTTTCTGGGCCCCACTTGCAGTCACTGCTGTGACATATAATGTCATAGTACTAAAGAACAGATCCTTGTTTGAAGTTGTGATCTAATAGTGCTAATTACCTGATCAAAGAGGAGCTGAATATGTACGTTTTGTTGTTATAGATGAATTTGGAAAGATTAGATCACGCACATTTTGGATTAAACGAGTTGCGGTATTCAATCAATTTCTATATACACTAGTGTTTCTCATGTATTTAATTACTACATAACTTGTAATTTTCCTTTTTCCATGTCTCTAATGCGGTTACTAACGTGACTTTATTTGGATTGTCACCTTTTCAGCTCTACCGATTCAATCGCTGTTTCCCTATTTATATTTCATGGTACGAACAACTTATCCCGACTTCCTTTTCTACAGTTAGTATTCCTGTTTGAATATAAGATTTACAACAGCATATGATCGAATGGTCTCACATTCTGTATGAATGCATGGATATTGTGTCTGAGACTCATCCCAGTTATGTTGGTTTTGCACTATGAATTGAGACTTACTGTTGAGGTTGTCTCACCCCTAATGAGTTACAACCTAGTATACTCATACTGTAGTCACCTGGTGGTGTAAATAGATCGAAGGATCTCTGTGATTGTCTTCCTACATATGTAAATAAATCATCACAGCCAGTTTGGTTGTCAGAACGAGTTACACAGGGATAACCTTGTGATATGGGGGTTTCTTCAGTATTTATGACATTCACAAGTCCTAATAATCATGATTTTGAAAGGCACTATAGTGCACTTACACAGTGGTTTGTCATGTGGCGATGTGATGTCCTCAAAATTTGGATTTACTTGTTCGTTAGTATGTACTTCTCGGTATCTTTTAGTGTGAAATCCTTCCACTGGTACTATGTGTATAAAGTGGACTGAATCTACCTAATTATTTTTCCTTTGCCTCTCTAAATAGTCGGAACTGCCCCTAAAGTCAAGCCACCACAGCATGTTTCAAGCTATTCATGAAAAATTGACATGTCCCTATATGTTCTCTTGATTGTGCTAATTGTTGCTCTTGTACTGGTTATTTGTGATGCTGACAGATAAGAGACTTGAATGTTGCAGAACGAGAAGAAGATATTGGATATTATGCAGGGTTTGTTGGTGAGTATGTGTTTTTCAATTTATGTCATTTCGCTGCAGAATTGTAGTTCCTCTCTTCCTCTCTCATTATTAAGAGTTTGCCTGTAGTCACTTACAAATCTCATGTGGTAATGTCTTCGTTAACTTCATTGATTTTCCATTAAAGGGGCTGCATATATGTTTGGAAGAACTTTAACTGCCGTGCTATGGGGAGTGGTTGCTGATAAATATGGAAGAAAACCAGTTATAGTGATCAGTATTCTTTCTGTGTAAGAAAAGCTCCAGTATCATTAATCAATGCTCGCGATTTGCTGTTTAGATATCTCATAATAACTTTTGTACCCATTACATGATCCTTTGTATATTTTTGTGTTATCTATTTCAGAATCATATTTAATACACTCTTCGGACTGAGTACAACTTATTGGATGGCAATTGCAACTAGAGCACTTCTTGGATTTCTATGTGGTTTACTAGGGCCGATAAAGGTTCTATTTGATATACGCAAATAATCGAGTAGATCATTGTGATATAATAGAGATTTTGACTCCACCTCTTTCTTTTAGTAAATGTATTGCTTTGGCTTTCTGTCCAGGCTTATGCTTCAGAAGTCTGCCGGAAGGAACACCAAGCACTAGGGTTATCACTTGTATGCCATCTTCCTTTTGAATATCTATTTCAAAATCTTGTTGGTCTTTTTTCCCCCCTTTGAAAACTAATTAGTGATGAACATTGTGTTATATAGGTCACTTCGTCACGAGCCATAGCTCTGGTTGTTGGCCCGGCTATTGGTGGCTTCCTCGCACAGGTGATGACGGTTTCACTTTGTTACTTCTGTCAGACATGTCACTTAAAACATGCACAGCTCGTTTTTCGTTCAAGTAAAGATTAAACTAATGAGAAAATTGAATAACTTGGCTCTGTAATATTTCTATTACTTCTATTTGAAAATGCCTACTAGTAACTGCTCTCATATAGGCCCAAGAATTTACTCATATTGTTTTAACATTTCAAAGGTCTTTTTGTGTGCTCGCCTTAATTATCGCAGCATCTTTATTTATTGCAATTATTTGAAATCTTACTTCTGTGCCTTTTGATGCGCATTACATCAGCCTGCAACAAAATATCCAAATATTTTCTCTGAGAACTCTATATTTGGGAGGTAAGACAATATATATTTGTATTTTTTGACCTTTCATGCATATGTACTTGTTGCTTAATTTGAAATTTTCCAATGAATTTCAGGTTTCCATACTTCTTGCCTTCCTTTGCTATATCAGTTATAGCAATTGCCGCATTTGTAGCTTGTTTCTGGCTTCCGGTAAGTTGAGACTCCGTCTATATTATCGTTCTTATTATTTGTGGGATATCATTGTTTAATTCCATTTGTTGAAGTTATATTTTGTACTACGTACACAAAACTAGTACATGCCTGTATGATCATCTAGCCTGCATCCTCTATCTTTCCTATATGATCTGTTCTTGTTATTCCTGCCTACTAGCACTACAACGGTATCACAGGCACATTCTCATTCCACAATGTGGTATATGCCTCTAAAACTAAACTGTTTATTGTGTTTAGCGTTAAACTAAACTCAAATGGTATATCTCCGAAACAAGAGACTCGGCATTAAATAAAATTGTTGTACTTAGATTTTTTTTGTTTTTTGCAGGAAACTCTGCACATGCACCATGACGTGGAAGACGGATCCGTAGAGTCCCTAGAGGCATCATTAAGTGGCTCAGATTCTGACGTAAATGCTAAAGCTACTGAAGAAAGCGAAGTGACTTCTAAAAGGAGCTTGTTTACTAACTGGCCGCTGATGGCATCAATAACAGTTTATTGCATCTTCTCTCTTCATGATACGGCCTATGCTGAGGTGATACTATCTTGACGTGTTTCCTTGCATTGTTCTTGTTTGGAAATGATGGTGCACCTTTAGCACTTGGGATAGACATTTATTATTTCGAAAAATAAAAAGAAAGAGTTGAAATTTTCTAGATTTCTCATTCAGCTTTGATCTCTTTTAGATATTTTCTCTTTGGGCTGTGAGCGCCAAGAAGTACGGAGGTTTGAGCTTTTCATCTCAGGATGTGGGTATGGTGCTCTCTATCTCAGGTATGTTGTATTTGTCTGCACTTCAATGTATGCATTGTACATACCAAGATACTCACAATATGTATGTCTTCTGAGAGTGGTGATCTTAAGGGTTACTGAGAAAACTTGGATCAACATAGTTTCGAACAATGCTTTAGGATGGATACATAAATGTTGGATGATGTTAATGCCGATACTAACTCTGAATAAATGGAACACATTTGTGGCAAATGCTGTACATTCAAGAAGATACGAAAATAGATATATCATATTCGCCTTCTATTGCTAAATGATTGCAGCTTATGAGATAACAAATAGACATTCAACTCTAGAAATTTGTCTCCACTTCGGCGGAGTTATTAGAACTAGGTGATTTTTCCTCAACAACGTAACATTGATTACACTGAAAATAGAGTTCTTTATCTAAAATTCCTCTCTCCTAGCTTGAGCTCCTAAATTAGCCGAAATGTAAAGTAGTTGATTGGCTAGTTATTAATCTGCTAGGTAAACACTCTTTGTTGTGGTCCTTTCCAAATTTTAAATTACAACATTTTGAAGTGTCTATGTTGTTAATTATTATGCGGTACCACTATGTGGTGTTTTCCATCTTGGCATATTATAGAATATTGCGTTTATGAAGCACTACATAACTGATCATTTTGACATCAGGTTTCGGTGTTCTGGTCTTTCAACTTCTTTTTTACCCACCAGTTGTGAAACGACTAGGATATATTACACCCTTCCGTGCAGCAGCGGTATGCAATCATGACCGTCATTTTCGAATACTCACAACTTTGAATTGATGTAGATCCTTGATTGTGTAGCATGCTTAATATTTGCAGGTCTTATCTATTGCACTGCTTGCCACCTATCCATTTATGACCAACCTATCTGGGTTCATGCTTCAATTAGCAGTGAACTCAGCATCCCTTCTAAAGAATGTTTTTGCTGTAAGTATAATTTCTGATTTTCTACTCCATTTGTTTTTTTTGTGTGGCTATACGATTAAATGAACATTATTAGCTTAGATTATAATAAATTGACCGCATCTACACAAATATTTTATTGGTACGACTCAGTAATTTAGCGCTACATTCAAACACTATCTTTTCCTTTTCGCAGTATGTCAGTTCAGCATAGTCACGACTGGCTAAAAAAGAAAAACGTGTATTCTTGCCCTTGAATTATACACCGAATAGGTTATATGAAAAATTCTTTATCCGAAATAGAATTATTAACTAGATTTGCTTTTAAAATAGTTAATTTTCCTCACTCTATTCCAAGGACAGATTTGGTTGAAGCTATTAAAGTACTTTCTGGTATTATCAGAGTCTTTCGATGCTAATACTATTGAGAGAAAACAAATGTTAGAACATCATTTTTAAAGATCCTTGTTATACATATTCTAGGACCTCGAAATTTCTAGAAACTGAAATTCACCAACTTTCGAGCTTCAATCTTTACTTGATAGTTGCTTGGCTGACCCTTGTTTCCTGCAAAGAGTGTTCAAACATAAAAAAGATGTTTTCCAGGATCATTGGGCTTTAACATATATTATTTGAAATATGCTGTAGGGAATAGTGGAAAAAGTGTTATCTGCTTCAGGTCAATCGATCTTGCTGAGTAGTGGTCACTATTATGACACGTGAGGGGCATTATTCAATATAACATCTTTCCTGATTGGGACCGGTGAACATTGGATATACGGATTTGGTTTTGACATAATAACTGTGATAGACCATGATTTATGTTCTTCATTACTTCCATCCTGTAGGAATAAGGCTTTACAGTCCTAAACGGATGAAGTAAATGCTGGAGCTTGATGATAATTCTCGGCCTCTCTTTTCTTGAATTGCATTATCCTAATGTCTGATTAAACATGCCTGTCAATAAACCTCAAATATCTCTTCTAACAGTCATTAAACTCCAATGTCTAGTGAATAGTTATTCAAGAATAGGTTGTTCACTTCTATATAAAGACAACAAAACTAGCAAGCACACGTTTCCGGTAATTGATGGATAATCTTCTAATTTATCTTCCTTCAATTTAAACAGGCAACCATCATGACTGCTTGCAACATATTGCAGAATATCGCCGTGGTATTTACTTGACTTCCCTTGATGTTTAAACACTAACTTCTAATTTGGGGGTTCTTTTAAGTATTAACTACATGTAACTGGTTTGTGATAACTAGTTTTTTTTTTTTTTTTTTTTTTTTTCCCTGCACCAAATTTGCAGCCGCAAGAGCAAAGAGGTGCTGCAAATGGTATCTCGGTAACTGCAATGTCTATTTTTAAAGCTATTGCCCCAGCAGGTGGAGGAGCTATGTAAGTAGTCTGCACAGTACTTTACCTTTTGTTGCAATGTTCTGTTCATGTTGCATGGTAGTTACTGTTAAGGTGATTTCCATGCACTTCGGTGTGAGATAGAAACATGTATTCTTGAAGATCTTTAGATTGTGATAGCATTTCCTTCCTGTCAGGATAAAAATAGAAAGCATGGCAATAATTAGTTAATACGACACATGAAGTTAAGATTTTATTGTTTTCGGGCATTTACTTAATGTTGTTCATCATCAACAGATTGCTCGTAGGTAGCAGTCATATATGATCAAAAAAGTTGTAAACTCGCGAATTATTCTCTTACTTTTTTTTCTTTTTTTTTACATTTGCCCCAAAACTTCTGCCAAAGTGATCACAAGTATTTTTGTTTTATTATGATAATGATAGTCAATAATGAAGGATGAGTATTTGGCTAAACTAGAAGTGCTAAAGGACGGGAAACATTTTGACTTAATAAATAAATGAATAAATAAATAATAAAAGATGAGGAAACTACTAAATAAATGGGAGTTCAATTGATACTTAGATTATTTCCTCCTTAAACAATGATTATGTGGTCCTTGGCTTCATAAATTTCTTACTGGCATATGCAGATTTTCATGGGCTCAGAAGCATCAAGATTTGCCCCTTCTACCAGGTACTTCAATCTTGTTCAGAGCCACATTACATTGAATGTACCTTCTTTTCAAAATAACTTGTGTTATTGTTGACTGTTTAATGTTGTTAAACAATGTGAAACAACCATTTCTCTAAAAGCTTAAGCTACCAAAGAAATATTCATATTTAACACTCCCCCTCACGGGGACTTAAATTAAATAGGGAGAAATTAAATGAGACTTAGGGGCTTGGTGGGATCTGAACTCCGCATTTCTTGCTGTAATACCATGGTAAACAATGTGGAACGACTGTTTTTCTCTTTATAAAAGCTTGAACTACTAGAGAACGGTGTTTTTAATATTCACATTCAACAAATGTCGATGTGAAATGTTAGGTCATTTCTATCTTCGACCTCGACTAGGTACGTATACATCTACTATGCATAACTAGTAGAGATGTTTCACTTGTAGGCAGGTGATTAGTAAGGAAATTTTAAATGAATTAATTTTTTATATTTTCAACATTATGTTACTTTTCTTTCCGTTCTTGTTTGGTAGAAGAGGCTTTCTTTTCTTTTCTTTTCTGTTATCCTAATATATGGAAATACTACTCCAAAATGAACTCTTTCTAGTGTTCTAACTTCTAAGGACTCGTGCGATTCATAATTACTATAAGTGATATCTACTACATTATTTTTTACACTACTACATGCTACTGATACATTAACAGCGGAGGTCTATATCATCGAATAATGATGTTATGATGATGCAGCAAATTGAAAAATATGACATATTAGCTTTGGCATTTCATATAATGATGATTCTTGTAATTCTTGGTTTCATACGAAAGAGCTTTTGTTTGTGATGAATAGCACTATCTTCATGTTTAATGTGTTATTCATAGTGCTTTCGGAAACCTTCAAGACAACAGCCTTTTTTTTTTNCCTTTTTTTTTTTTTTTTTTTTTTTTTTTTTGAGTAAAATCAGCGCAGAAACTTATTCTTATCATTTATTTCTTTGAGATGTCATATATGAGCATGATATTTGAGGAGGTCGATTTATTTGGAGGATCTACTTGAAGCTTCCTAAGGAAAAAAATAAATAAATGAAGTAAATTGTTTGCTCAAAAGGATAAAAGCAATAAGATAGTGGGCTGGGCTATTTTCATTAGTTTGATAGTGTTGAATATAAATATTAAGCCTTCTCGGATAACTAAAGTTTTGGAGAAAAATAGTTGTTTCATATAATTTAACATGATATTTGAGCTCCACCTTGTGACTCCTTGCTTCATTTAAAAGAAGTTTTGAGCTTAGACATGAGGCGGGGTGTTGAATATAAATATCAAAGCCGCCGTTTTTTGAAAGCTTAAACTTCAGTAGAAAAACAGTTGTTTTATATAATTTAACAGATAAACTTAATCTCTTTCTCTTCGATCTTTTTTTTGACAAAAGTATTAGTGAGCACTATTTTGATTAATCATTTTACTTGTTGAGATGCAGGTGATCAGATGATCTTCTTCATATTAATCTTGGTGGAGGCGGTTGGGCTCATACTCTCCTTCAAACCTTTCCTCCGAGTGCCGAGCTCAATGACCAGATCTTAATGGCATTCATGTATCGATCACGCATCCGAAATAGAGTAGATCAAATTCAATTTCTGATATGTAGATGTGGTTGTACGGGGCGCGATAAATCGTTTATGTTGTATGTGGTGATTTTGATGGCATCCGAAAATGCGGTGGTGTCGTATAGTGTGCGAGATTATCATTTATTTTTGTGTAATTCGGTGAGGCGAACTTTGCGTTTGCTAAAACTGGGAAAAGAGGGAAAAGAAATGTTGTAAGATTGTTTGAAATTTTTGAGTCTATTTGCATTGTAATTGACCACATTGTGAAATCAAAATACGCTTGGTGTTTATTCATGTTGAGAAATTACTTGCTTTGTAAGCGGGCTCCTGAACTTTCAATTTTTGATAATTAAACTCTTATGTTCAATTAAATTTATCAATTACTTAATCATTTTCTTCGTATATATTGTATATAGTTTTATATGCCTTAAAAATACCCAAAAATATGTTGTTTTTTTTTTTTTTGTATTTTAACATGTAGAAAAAGCGATAAAAATTAAAGCTGGTTCAACTATTTCTTTATATTTCGTTGTTTGGTAGGATTATATAAACGAAATCTGATCAAAATGGTAGTGTAATTAGTAAGCTAGTTTAATGAGAGAATTCTATTAAACTATTTGATAATACAAATATGGTAAAATACAAAAAAATGTATAAAAAAAAAACTCTTTTAGGTTAAAAATTATTAAGTAGATAAATTCACCTTTTATTTAAAATGACTCTCTTGAATCACTGTAATTAGAATTGCGGTTAAAATTTGCTCTCCCTAAGGCTTAAGGCAAACTTCATTTTAAATTAACCTTTGAAAGTTTTATAATTTACTAAATAATCATATTAAAATTTCACTTGACCAAATAATACTAATTGAAAGATAGTGAATGGTCTCCCGTTTTTAATAAAATTTAAGAATTGTGAACAATTTTTAGTACTTTTATTTTTATGGAATATTTACTGAATTAGAAAGAATAGAATTAACTGACCAAATAAAATTGTGGAAGGACCGGTTTGCAAATAAGAAATTTTATAGGATTATTTGGAAAAAAAATCCTTCCAAGGGCGCTAGTAGATCCAACCCTAGAAACGGACTTTTTTATAAAATAACCTTCTAAATTTTGGTATTTGCAAAATGACTCTACTAAAATTATATTTAAAAAAGTAACCCTTTTTTCCCATGTAGGGTTTGTGTTAGAATTTTCTCTTAAAAATGGTGAATGACTTACCGTCTGCTTTCCTAATTTCTTACAAAAGTAGTGAATGATTCACTTATTTACTATATCTGTATATAATCCTAACAACCACGTAAATATTTTAACAAATCACATATAATCTTAACAATCTAAAAATTCTAATAATCTATCCATACTATCATAATAATCAAATATCACATATCTTAACAACTTAAAAATTCTAATAATTTATCTATATAATCCTAACAATAAAAAAAATCCTAATAATCTATCCATACAATCATAACAATCAAAAAAATTTTAATAATCTATTCATACAATCTTAACAATCAAACAAAAATTCTAATAATCTATACACAATCCTAATAACCTTACTTTTTTATTTTCTGTATAATTTACGTACAATTTTAACGGCCTTATTTTTTTTCTCTTTACAAAAATTTATGAAGAAGGTGGTGAATTATTAGCCGTCTTAATAAATGCGGTGAACGATTTACCGTGTTTTGAAAATTAGTTGTTAGTACGATTTTTTGCAAACTGTAAACTTTTAGAGGGCTATTTTGTAAAAAAGTCATTGAGAAACCCTAACCCTAAAATTAAGTAGTTTTTCTCTCTCTCGATCGCTTGCTCTCTCTCCCTCTCTCTCTCTCTCATCGCCGCTCCTCTTGTGTATGTGGATTCCCGTGACATCGAGGAAGGATTACGTGAAGGAAACTATTGATTGGATTTTTATGATTGTTTTCTAGTTGAGAACATCGATTTTTTTGCCAAAAAAAATTGGTTGGGTTGGGAAATTCTTATGCGATGGGATTAACTGGATTGAGGTGAGTTCATGTTTCTTTCAATCTCTTTTTTTTCCTTTTTTTTTTTTTAATGTTTGTAATATATTAAACATTGTATAAGCATCTTCAACTTGATTTGAATCAAGCTAAGATCAAAGTAAATTCGAAGTTCATTTGAATCGCGTAAAAACTATTAATTGGGTTGGTTATGATTTCTCGGTTTCGAATAAATTTTTGCTGCAAATTTTCATCTGCAAAAGATAATTCTAAACGCAAGAAGAGGTTATTTACTTTGTCACTAATTCGCACCTGCAGGCGCGGAGTGGAAAGGAAAGAGGCCAGAAGCTCGAAGCACAAACTTGAAAAGAAACTTAACTTCTATGCTAGTAAGTTTCTCTTGTTATTTTGTTAGGTCGTCGCATCGATGTTCGTGTTGAGGGTCCATGATAAATTATTTGAAGCAATTGTAGTGTAGAATATGTCGCATCGAATAGTTCAATTTAAAGAATTATGCCCTTATTAGCTGTTGGATAGTAAAATGCTATTGAGAGGTACTTAATTTTTTAGGTTCTAACTAGATTTATACATTAGTTTGGATTCTGATGAACAATAATATGTGCATTTGTCTTAGTCGGTTCTATGACTTCTTGTGGCCAAGGGTTTGTGTATGACTTGCACATGGAGTGCCGTTATGCCAATGGCATGGTACGGCACGTTGGCATGCCTCGACACAAACCTCAATTTATATGTTTATACAGTCGGCACGGATGGTACGGGCTTATTGGCACGGGCGGCGCGTGTCTGCCGTGCCAGACTGTGCCGACTGACACGGCAATCCTTGTTGAATTTTAGAATACGAGATTATGATAACTCTATACATCAACGGCTATCATCTTACTTTTCCTTAAATTCATGCTTTATTGAAAAACATGAAGTTTGGGAAGCTCGAACAGACTGATTCTTAATGTTTTGTTTTCTTATCATCTTGACAATAAGAGGTCTTCGGCATAATTATGTGACTTTTAGTTCATGCTAACTTAGCTAATATGCCCGAAACAAGTGACTATGTTTTGATATAGTGCTCGAGTCTGTTTCTGTTGCTCAATTGATGTGGTCCATATGGGCCATAATCTCCATTGTCTTATGGTCTGACACAGTCCATTTGAATGCTGCCCTGTTTCCTTGTTTTGCTTCGCTTTCTTTCTCTCTCTCTCTCTAATATGTTGGGCTCTCTACTAGGATTCTTTAGTTCCAGTGTATATATTAAAGTTTTTTTTTTAAAATCATATATAACATGATGTGATGTTATATTATATTATGTATACCAGGGATTAAGTGCAAAAGCAGGGGGCTTTGCGCTGCACTAGTTGGCACGACGCCCCTCTCTATGTGCTTTCACCCCAATATGCCATCTTGATAGTTAAACGCCTACAACCTCCTGTAGTTTATTTATTACAGCATGAAAACAAATTGATTCTCAGATTCATCTCTTAGTTGGATAGTCTCAAAGTTTTATAGGATGACTTGAAGTTATAAGTTTGTGTCCACAGTAGTTGATGGAAATTTCTTCGTCTGTTTCAATTCTTTTGCCCTCTAATATGTCGCTATTTCACTCATTTAGTATCTTTCTGCCATCTATGGTTTTGCAATAGAGTATTGACAAATTAATGTCATGTCTCATAAACAAGAGGAAGACTATCTAGACCGGTAGAATTTGGTTGCTTCCTAACATGCATCTTGATTTTTCAAGGGATTATTAAATTAAGATGCCTTCTTCAACTACTCTACTGCTACTCCTACTCCCATGTTACTCTTAAGCAAACTGCTCTTATTATTATTAATCTTTAGAGCCATATCATAATGAAAGAGAGGCCACTTATTTAATTCGTAGAGCCCTAGACCTATAGAGTAATAGTTCTAATGATAAGGAAGGCAACTAAGAAAGGATATCTTTTAAATGACTATCTTAATCTAGTAAGGAAAATATTCCTCATCTAATTAGAACTCCTACTATCACTTCATGACCCGGAGCTAGTCATACCCACCATGGAAAATATTCCTTGTGTAATGAATTTTCCTCTGGGTGGATCGGCAGCTCTGTATAATTAATCACGTACAACTTCTAGGTGGCAACCTTGTATTTTTTTTTATTCATGATCCACTTCTTAGCACAGGCCTTGTTTGCGCTGCTTTTTCATTTGGATCTAACTATTTTCTTTCATTCTTTCAGAAGTTAATGATGCGGTTGCAACGCTAAGTGCTAAGAAGGCAATCAGCAAGGTAATAATACTTCTTTTTTTTTTTTTTTAAACCGGTGAATGTGAGTTCTGTTGTAGTAATAGTATAGTTCAGTTGCTCCTTTGGTCATTATTAATAATTTATTGTATGTTCAATCTTTGGAGCCCTTATTCGGGCTTCAATCTTTGCTTTTTGTTTGTTGATTTTTTTTCTTTTTCTGTTTTTCGTTAATTCAAAGGCTTTTGCATTCATGTAAAACTTACTATCTAGAGACTTGATTTTAATGATCTGTAAGAACTTGGAGTCTAGTCCTGCTAAAAGTTACCTAGATAATGTGGACGGTGATTTGATAGCCTGTAAGAAATCGAGAGCAATCTGAAATTGAACAGATTACATGTCAACTCTCAGTTTGGACCCAAATTAACTAATTGGTTCAAACACAATGAATACCATATAAACATTGGAACTTTGTGGGCATTATTATATTTGATCCTAGAATCTTTTTTTTAATAATGTATAGATAGTCCATTAAATCATCTTACTGCATTAGTTTTGGAGGCTCAGACCACCGAGATTATTTTTGAAGAAACTTTGTTTTCTAAGTATATTTCACAAAGTCAATATGTAATTCCTTCAAGGTTGGCGATTTGATTTAAAATGCTAAAATTGGAAGGAACTGCATGCACGCTTTATTGAGTCCTAATAGTTGGCAAGTTAGGATTTTGAGCGCATGAATATTGTGGTATACTCGAAAGTATTTTACATTAATATACTTGCAAAATCACATATTCGTGTAGATGCACTTTTAAAGTTCCTGTTTGCATGTGTGCAGTGCCGCTTATAAATCTTGGATTTTGCATGCGTGCCTTTAGTTTCTTATCTTAAGATGGCCATTCGAAATAAGCTGTTGAAGAGTAAAAGGTATGGTTAACCCCTGTAATTGAAGGGTTTATTATGTAAAGAGGCACCTAAAGTTGCTATTTTCGCACTCAATCCGCTACTTAAAGCCCTTTTTCTCTCTGTTTCATATGATTTGTGGGCAACTTAAATCATAAGCTCCTGCTTACGCAAGTTACTTTACTGTGTTGATCTGTCGAGAAGTTTGTCGCTCTCTACTGAGATTTCTCACTCTTAGCAGAAAAGGAGGCTAAGGAGCCGACAGAGGAAGCTGAAGTCGTATGATCTCTCGGCCCTTAAAGAGCTTCTTCCGGATCTCGATGCACCGAGCCAGTGCTCCACTGCTGCCAACTTAAAGCTGAACTGCAAGTCTCGGCAGAAGATTGTGTACTTGTTCCTGAACTCATCTGTTACAATTCTTTTTTATTATTACTATTTTCTTTAACTAAATGGTCAAAATGTGTGGCTAAACCTGTTCTTCGGCCTATTAACTAGTCCCGGAGCTTTTCACATAAATCTTTTTTTTTTTCCCCTGAACTTTCCCGCTGTTTGTGATTGCATCCTTGGATCCGCTTGCCGTCCAACGTCCTATAAGTCGTGTGCTCTGCTCGTGACCCATGCCCTATAAAATGACCGTTTTTATTCGTTAATTATTCACTTTATTTGGTTCAGGGCTAAAATGGCTATCTTTTAAGACAGGAATTCTCGGTACAATTTACGCTTCTTTTTTCTGTTTCTTCTATCATTGAATTTACTGTCGATCCGTATTACACTTTGGCAGGCAAAGAGAAGGCGCGCAACTACGAGCCGTACTGAATGACCCCACCTTCGCTATTGATCCATTCTCAGCCATCCATCAACATCTTGTGAGAACTCAACCACCTCCGCCGCCTGGGGACCAAGAAAAGCGTTCAGCGAAAAGTAAGAACAAGAAAAAGAAGAATAGAAGGAAAAAAACATCGTCGAGCACCCAATCGATGGATTTGTAGTCGTTTGAAAGTGAAACCAAATTTCTGCTGAGAAGCTCGAAGATCTTCATCCGAAAGTTGTCGGAACTTTGGTGGCTGATTTGCTGGCAGGCTGCTTTCAGTAATTTCCTTGCTTTTCAAGGAAACATCACTCTATTTTCCTTCATCTGATTTTCCATTTTGGTCCCAAAACTCCCCCCCACCCCTTTTTGGGTAATCATATCCTTAATCTTTAGGGTTAATCGCACCATTAGCTCATAACCTTCACCCATTTTTTTCACATTGGCCCCTAACCTTTTTTTCTCGTATGCGCCTTTATCATGCCGAGTCCAATCCCACGACCTTTAATGTCTTCTCTGCATTGACGTCCACCTCAATTCGCACACGACAACTGCTGCCTCTTTTGAAGCATTCTGCATCCTTGATATAGAGTTTGAATCGTAGCACCAGACTTTAAGAAACTTGGAAAGGAGATTAACAATGCTTATTCTCTCAAAACCAGCTTTTTTGCGTTAAGTCCCTCTCAAATTTTTTTTTAATAAATGATTCTAACAAATTTATATTTACACATATGGTCCTTTTTTTGTCACGCAAATGTCACGTTTGTATTTTTAAGTTGAATACGGTGAATGAATCACCGTGTTTAAATACGATGATTGAATTATCGTGTTCATATTCTTTTTTTTTTACTTGGGGGCGAAAAAAATACAAAAAAGAAGAACATGTGATTCAATCACCGTTTTTTAACTTACAAATATTTTTATGTAAATATAAATTAAATTTTTTTTAGGAGGCTAAACATAGAAAAAGCCCTCTGAAAACTAATAGAATTTTGGATGGTTGGGATTTGGAACCTAACTGGAATAAAATATAGATGTTAGGGGTGTAAAGCCAAAAGTAAAAGCATAGGGGTCAAAGTGAAATAATCGGTTTTAGAGACCCATGGCGCAATTGACTTTTTTTTTTTTTTTTTTTTTTTTTTTTTTTTTTTTTTTTGAACCTTCATTATATTTCGTTTGTTGAGAGTGCTAGGTGTATAGTGACCATGAATTTTGCAAGGATTAGGTCGTAATTTGTGCTAAACCTCCGTATTGAATTGCCTACTGATATTCAGAGGCAAAAATAAAGTTTTGCGTTGCATGTCATGTAAAATATCTTTAGCAATGCTAGCCCTAGGATCATTTTTTGTTTGTAATCTCACAACCCTATCATCATCTAAGGAATCATAATACTCTATTAATTTTATCACTTTCTTTTTTTAATTATTAAAATTCAAAAATACTTTTCTGAACCCTAAAAGTGGGGTTATAACTTTTTGGATTAAGGATTATAATCCCTCAATCCTCTTTTGGATTGTAGATTTAACATTTTTTTTTTTATACCCAGCAATGTTAGGATTACAGTTCAAAAAGATTTGTAATCCGACAATGTAACCCATCAACAGGGACGAAGCTATGTGAGGCCCGAGGTGGCCATGACCCCCCTCAAGTTTTCAATATTTGCTTAAAGGTCCTTCAAAGTTTTTTTTTTTTGGTGGACCATGGATAGATTTGGCCCCCATAGTTTTTCAATATTTACTTAATAGTACGGTGCCAACATAATTCTCTCTCTTTCTCCTAATCGATATACTCTTTTTATGAGTGAAAATATATTAAAATCTTCTTGCTTATAGAGTCTTTTGTAATATATTTCTCTACTCTAAAAATTTTATTTAATAATTTTTTAAAACTTTTATTTATTTTAGGTGAGCTCTTTTATTTGACTAAATCAAGAATTGTACTAAATTTAATAGCTATGTTAATTTTATTTACTAAAAAACTAAAAAAATACTGTTAGATTTAGTAAAATTTCTAAGTTATTTTAATGTAATAATATAAATAAAATAATTAGAAGTTAAACATCTGGAAAAAAAAAAATCATACTTTTACATTATTTATTTAATTAATAATTTTTTAATAAAAATTTTTTAATTAGGAAAAATTTTGTTTATTATTTATTACTAAAATTTCTATTTAAATATATTTTGGTCCCCCTCAAGATTGAATTCTAGTTTCGTCCCTGCCCATCAAGGCCATTCTTATGTACTGGTCATATCATTTTTTTTTTCTTTTTACTGAAAATAAAAAAGAATTGATTAAATTTAAAAAATTACCTGATTGGATTGTAAAGATTAAAATTTTCTGGGTAGTTGACTTGGCATTTCTCTTTACAACAACGCTGGATTTACATATATCTTAGATAAAAAAATGTATGAAGACGCCCTCAAGTACAGAACATTTTGAAACAGGCCCTTCAACTTTATTAAGTTGTTTATTTATTTTCGCTTGTTACACTAAATCACTAGATAAATTGAGTTCTTAATAGAGTGATTTTGATACTTGCTTGATAGCTATTATTATAGGTGAACTCCGTCATTAGTAGATATCGTGGCCAACGTTCCCAAAGTCAATGATGCACACTCGAAGCATATCTATTCTTTTTATTATAAGCTATTATTATAATCAAATATGTTTGTTGGTTTCGTCTACAATTACCAAGATACCCTTCACACCACTAATAATAATAGTTATTCAATAATATTTGTTGTGAATTCAAATTTAAATTATTCAATTAAATTTATTTTGAATTCAATAAATTATAAATTACAACTATAATTGAAGATTATATTCAAAATACGAGTTTACGATCTGAATTTTAATTTAATGTTGTAAAATAAAGCTCTATATTCAATTGTGTATTTAAATTTAAATTATTTTTTGAATTCAAATTTTAGTTTCATTGTATAAACTCTGAAATACTTTGAATTAAAAAAGTTAGGCTCTTTAAATTCGCAATTAAGAAATTAAGTTCAAAATTATAAATTTACAATTTGAACATTAAATTTTAATTTATATTATAAATTTTTAAGACAATAAGTACTTCATAAACAGTCTTCTAAATAAATTTTTTTCTTTAACAACATATCTAATAAATTAATATTGAATGATCAAAATGAATATTTAAATCTTTAATTTTAATATTCTAATTTGACATATTATACCAAATTGTAAATTTAAATATGAACTTAATTAATTTTTGAATTCAGATAACTTCAGATGGTTCAACTCAATGCAAATAAAGTTTGAATTAAAAAATAAATTTAAATTTAGAATTTAGAATTTTGATGTACAATTAAAATTTAGAATAGAAACTGAAATTTTAATTCATGATTAAAATTATAGTTCAAATTTAAAATTATTATAGTTAATTAGTTTTAATATTTTTTTTCTCACCCCTTTGTATGAAGGATATTTTAGTAAGTTATATTTACCCATTAATAAATATCTCTAAAATTTTTCACATACCCTTTTGATAAATATATCTTTTAATATTAAATTAATATACATAAAAATTAAATTTTTATGACCTTTTGCATATTATCTTATTAAATGTATTTATTCTTACTAATTACATAAACATAATATTAGATGGAACTAGGTTACTATATTATTAATAGTATTAAATTACTGATGCTATTAGGTTTTCGACCTTTGGATAAAAGGATGTGCGGTTAGGATGATAGTGCTCTCCTATGATTGAGTAGGTGGTTCGTTAAATAATATGATCTAACGAGAAAAATTATTTTTATTAGTTTTTATTTAGAAATATAAAATTATTTTGAGAAGTAAAATTTTATTTTTTAAAATTCTAAAGTTTCTTAACCTAAAGAATTTAAAGAGTTGGTAGTTTAAGAATTTTTACGAAAAATTAAAAGCCATATAAATAAATAAATAAGAGTAGCTAAAAGGTCGTTTGAGTATACATAAATAGTTAGATTTAGATTTTTAGTAAAATCAAACTATCAAGTCAGAAAATTATCTTGTACTAAGTTATCTTGGCATCTAACAAATCAAGTAAGTTTTAGTACAAATGAAATTATAATATATATCTATCATTATTGTTTGATATACTTTGTTTTGAAATCAACCAATTATAAATTTATAATTAGACTTGTG
Source organism: Ananas comosus (assembly GCF_001540865.1). NCBI lineage: Eukaryota > Viridiplantae > Streptophyta > Magnoliopsida > Poales > Bromeliaceae > Ananas > Ananas comosus. The sequence continues at coordinate 11,586,102 of NC_033624.1, forward strand.
GATTGAAACTATAAGTTCAAAATTTGAATTTTTTTTATTTATATACTTCAAATAAAATTCTATGTTCAAATTGTGACTTAAACTTCAATTATTTTTAAATTCAAATTTTATTTTATCCCATCTTATCTTTGTTGCTAAGAGTCCTCTTCATTCAAATTTTGTTTTATACTCTTCATTAATTATTGAAAAATTATCAATTTGATTTAAAAGAAAAATATTCAATTTGTTAGGTTTGTTGTAATTTTAAATTTCTATTCGGATTCAAAATTAAGCGTAGATATTGAACTCAAATTTTAAATTATTTAATTAATTATAAATTTATCTTTGTATAACAAATAATAAAAAGTTAGTCTAATATGAATACATTAAATAGGTTGTAGTTTCACATTTTTAAATCAAGTTAGAATTTGTGCTTTATTTCATTACATGTGTAGCTATTTTAAATTTTTTTTATTTGAATTCAAAGCTGAACTTATTCAAATTTCACATTTTAATTGAAATTGAAATTTGTTTTCGCATAAAAATATTAAAAAAAATAAATTTCTTAAATGGCTTGTGATCTGAAAGTTTAAATTGGAGTTCATTTGTGTTTTATTTTGATAAAAATATTCTTATTTTAAATATTTAATTTGAAGTTGAAGTTGTGCTTAAATTTTTTAATTTTAATTTTAATTTATTTAGTCAATTGTGAATCTATTTTAATATAAAAAATATTTGAAACAACTATCCAGTATAATTTATGCGATTTGTTGAGATCTCAAATCTTTATTTGAATTCAAATTTCTATTTTATACAAAATTATTTAAATTTCCATTGTATAAGAAAAATTATAGTAAAAACTTTGTTGATGTAAGATATGTTAAAAAAGATAATCTAATATAGAGTTATTAATTAAGCTGTGGCCAAATTTCAGAATGAAAATATGAGTTCAAATATTGAATAAATATATTACTAAATTTGAAATTTTAATACTCTATTGAAATTTTATATCCAAATCGTAAATCTAAATGATATTATTCAAATAATTTGATTTGTAAAAATAAATATATTTAATAAATTATAAATATTTTATTGCTCAAGTTTTTTTTTTTTTTTTTTTTTATAAAATATGAATAATGCGCTTGAACTGTCTATCTATTTGGAGATGAAATGCCGTATTAAAGTTAAGTAGGATTTTCAAAACCCTATGCAAACTTTTTCAAAATTAGGAGGCAAAATAGGGGCTCCGGTCCGATAAGATTGGTATTGAAACTCCAGGCATTCAGATCTAATAAAAGAGCGAGACACACAATCCACTCTGGAGCTTGCTATCTTTTTCTCGAAAAGAAACTCCAGGCAGTCAGCTTGTGCACTGAATCGAACAGAAAATGAGCAGATCTGACCAACCGGTCTACCAAAACCCACGCTGCGTGCAACCTGCTTGTGATCACGAAAACCCCACTCCAAAATTATTAATAAAAAAATGATTTTAAAAATTTGAAAATAAAATATTAAATCAAAGCCGTTTTCTTTTGACTGCATAATCATGTTTTACTAGTGAAATGCCCGCGCGATGCTGCGGATCTAAAAATATTTTTACAATAAATTTTATTTTTTTAATATTTTTATATAGTTTTATAAGTCTAATTATTAATTAAATAAAAGTTATATAAAAATGATGGAATAGTTAAATCTATTTAAATGAAAGTCATTAAAATTGGTATATGTGCAAGTAATTTATACATCACTTTATTTTATAAAGATTTATATGAGAAGGATTTGAGATAAATCTATCAAAATAATTTTTAAAAAATCAATAGATAGAAGGGAAGTAAATTTGTAGAAGAAATTGCTTAATAAAATTAATTATATATATATATACACACATATACACTATATATTTTTAAAATTTTTCACTTGAAATTTAAAATTATGTAATTTTTTATACAACAATATTTTACGTGATTTAAATTAAATCTATCATGTTAGATTTTATTGTGCAATTTATTACGCGTATTATTAATAAAATTAAATTAATTAAATCATAGAGTTTAGAGATTTAAAATTTTAAATTTTGAAGTTACAAAATTGGAAATAAATATTATAAGTTAAAATTGAAATTTAGAATTTAAAATATAAAATATAAAATTTAAGCATTTAAAATTTAAAATTATAATATATATATATAGATGAGAGAGAGAGAGAGAGAGAGAGAGAGGGAGGGAGACTAAAGGGGGGTTTGCGGGGTGACACGTGTCACCCTATGGACCCCCAAACCCTCCTTTAATGTAGAAGAAAGAATAGATTTTTTTGGCTGCATCGCATTGGCATATCAAATTTTCCTAAATCGGCATTTATTATTTGTCCTTATTAATATCAAAGGCTAAATTACATAAAATTTTACTGTCAAAATCTAAATTTTCATTTTTTTTCATTGTTATTTAAAAACCTATACTTTGCCTCCTTGTAAAATGCAAAATGTTTACTTTGCCCCCTGCCGTTAGTAATCCGTTAGGGTTCCGTTTATAAAATATTATTATATATTTGTTATGCCAAAAATACCCTCAGCCTTCTCTCCTGTGAACATGATGAGGGGCAAAAATGGTAAGGGGTAAAATGATCATTTTAACATCACGGCGTACCTCCTGTGAATGCTTTTCATAAGGGAGCAAAGTATATATTTTTAAATGACAGGAGGAGAAAGTGAAAAGTCGGATTTTGATAGGGGAGTTTTATGTAATTTATCTTATATAAAACGTAGTATTCTCTTTCTCTTTCTTTAACTTCTTATAATTAAATTATTGATTATATAATTTTTTGCATTATTATTGATCTTAAACCACCAGTTATTTTTTTCCTTAAACTATCTGTTGTTTTTTTACTTACAATTTTTTATAATTTATAATTACTAATTCGATTTAATATTTTATCATATAATTTTAAATCAAGTTCTTGTCAAAACTTTTGTATTGTATTATAGATTTTTAGTGTAGGATTTTCTTTGGGCAATTTCTTTTTGCTTTTTTTCTCAAATATTCTTTTGCTCTAAAAATTTAATTTTTCTAGCTTTTTTTTAATTTTTTTTTTCATGTATCATGTCTTATATAACTAAGGCCCCGTTTGGTTCGGGGATAAGCGGGGATAACGAAAGTTATCTGTAGTGTTCCTGAGCTTTGGATAGGATTGGCTTCAGTATTATAGACTGGTCGACATCTCTGGAGAGTGTCGGACTGAGTCGGAGTCAAGTCTGCNATGCTTAAGCCCAGTTATTATTACTAGTGTCTAAGTCTCTTATAAACCCAATGACAACCCCATTCCCATCCGATGTGGGATTATTGGGGTGTCACAACTACTGTTCGTAGTAGTGTTTGATTTATAGGTACAGCTATCGCTTCGTATATAGGAAAAATTTCTTTGTATATGGCGGATTTGTCGGCGTGCCCGGGGAACGTGTAATCCGGGGCGTGACATTATCCCCGCTATTTCGCCAAACAGGGTGAATTTTTGCCGGAATATTTTATCCCGGTCAAATCTTGCTATTCCCGATTATTCCGGAATAGTTTGAAATTTGCTATTCCACCATTTTGGTGGAATAGTGCTATTCCAATGCTTAATTTCAAACTTAATTAAAATTATAAATTAAATTAAAACTAAATTATATAAATATAATATGTTATATATGATAATACATTATTTTTATTATAAGCTTATTAATTGTACTATATTAATATATATTATTTATATTTAAATATTATAATAAATTCTTTTTATTAAATTTAAGTTTAAGTAAAATTTTAAAAAAGTTTATAAATTTATTATAATAAATTATTTTTATTAATTGTTGCCACTCCTATTCTTATTTTAAA
>NC_033624.1:11590592-11592580 GCF_001540865.1 Ananas comosus
GTCATCCAGACCCTGGCTCAGCCGAGACTCGCCACACATGTCCAGCTGGTGAACCGGCTATGATACCAAATGTAACGACCCAGCCCACTGGCAATAATAACTCGTTGGGCCCAACCACCGGCCCAAAATGCTTAAGCCCAGTTATTATTACTAGTGTCTAAGTCTCTTATAAACCCAATGACAACCCCATTCCCATTCGATGTGGGATTATTGGGGTGTCACATTATAAAAAATAAAATAAGATAATTTTTTATTTAATATTAGCCAATTTGCATAAAAAATTTATTAATTTTAAGATTTTGCAAAATTAGGCCTTTTTTTAAAATTTTGCAGATTCGGACTGGATATTCAAAAAACTGATCAAAATATTTTTATTTTATTTTATTTTTATTTTTTTTCTCTCCAACCCTTATTCACTGCCTCACGTCCCTTCGTGACGGTAATGAGGGTAATGCCGTGTCTTCTTCCTCTACCTTCGTCGGTGCAGGTACCGACGCTGGCGTCGGAGAAGGAGAATATGGAGCGAGCGCGGATGAGAACGGAGCGGACGGAAGGCGATGAGGTCATTGTCGATGTTACTGGCGAGGGTGGTGGCTGTTGCCCTTGAGGGTGAGGACAAAGACGCGTCCGTACTTCTCCAAGAAGTGTTACTGGCGAGGGCGGTGGCTGCAGTAGATGGCGAGAAGAGATCGCAATAGCAAAAAAATATGCATATGGTAGAAAAAAAATAAAGAATATAAAAAAGTAAAATTTTTTTCTACAAGAAAACGAAGAATCGAAAAAAAAAAAGAGAAAAAGATGAAGTTGCACAATTAAGAAAAAGTTGCACTATTTTTGAAGAATATTATATTGTTTTAGATAAAAATTACACTCTTTGAAATGAAATTTTTATTTTTTGGACGAAAGTTGCATTCTTTGAGCGAAAGTTATACTGTTTCTCTTCCTCTTCCTACTCCTTCTTTGCTTTCTCGTGCTTTTTCTCTGCCCATCGTCTCTTTGCTCTCTACTTCCACCACAGCAAATCCGCCGCCTACCAAACCCACTTGTGGAAACTTGCCGTCCCTACCGCCATCTCCGAGAAGCTCATAGGCAAGGGATAGGGCACGTGACCCACGGCGCCCATGCGAGGACGGTGATGCACATAGTGGAGACAGAGGAAAGTGTGGAAACGCCGAAGAAAAGGGCAGGCGAGGAGAGTGGGGGGTCCGAATCCTAGACCTCGACGCTCGCACTGAGAAGTGCTTCCTCTTCATTGTCGGTGGTGGCGGTAGGGACAGTGGGTTCCCAAAGGTGGCTTTGGTGGGTGGCGAATCTACTGTAGTGGAGGTGGATGGCGAGGAGGATATGGGCGCAGAAAAAGTATGGGAAAGTGGAGAAAAAGGAGGAGGAGGAGAAACAAATGTAATTTTTTTTTTTTTTGAGAGATAGGTATAGCACGCTACCCGCTTCGTTTATTTCATTTAGAAATAAACTTAGCTAGAAATGTAATTTTTTTAAAAAACAGTATAACTGTTGTCTCAAAGAGTATAATTTGTGTCAAAGAGTGTAATTTTTGTCTAAAATAATATAGTGTTCTTTTGAAACAATGCAACTTTATTTTCTTCTTTTTTTTTTTTTCTTTGATTCTTCACCTTTTTGGTTGAAAAAATATTTTTCTTTACTTTTTTTTATTCTTTATTTTTTTTATTTTTTTTACTATCTGTATTTTTTTTCGCTATTGCGATCTCTCTCTCTCGCCTTCGAAAGTAGCCACCGCCCTCGACGGAAGTGCTCCTTGAAGAAGCGCGGGCGCGTCTTTGTTCTCACTCTCACGAGTGACGACAAGCATTGCCTCAGCTACAACCTCATCGTCTCTGTTCGCTCTGCTCTTACTCGTGCTCGCTCCGAGTCCTTCTTCTCTAGCGCCGTCATCGGTGCCTGTGCCGCTGAAGGCGGCCGTGGAGGTGGTGGGGGAGGAGGTCGGAGGAAAAAAAAAAAAAAAAAAAAAA
>NC_033624.1:11592962-11593834 GCF_001540865.1 Ananas comosus
AACAGGAGAAAAAAAAAAGGATAGAAAAAAAAAAGATATTTTGATCATTTTTTAAAAGCCCGGTTTGAATCTGAAAAATCTAAAAAGACAATCTATTTTTGTAAAATCTCAAAATTAATAAATTTTTTATGCAAATTAGCCAAATTTATTTAACTTAATTTTAATTTAAATTAGCTTAACTTTTATTCAAATTATTAACTTTTATTTTTTATGTCAAATTATAAGTATGACTTATCAAATTATATAAAACGTATAATAATCTAATATTGTTTAACCAATATATTGTATCTTTTTATAATAAAAAGTCAAATATCTTTAAAATACTTTTTAGATTTACAATATATTAAAAATTATAAAATTAATTTTTTTATTAACAAATATATTAATAATTATATAATAATATAGTTTATTGTTTCGCGGGCGGAAACTGGCTGGGTTGTCAAATTAAAAACATATTTATCACAATTCTAACTGGCGTTGTGCTGCTGCATCATCTCGATTCCTTTCGTACTCAAAGAAGCAATAAAAATCACGTTCTTAATTCATTATATTCGCACGAGCTGTTTGTGACTTGCAAAGCACCACCCGCAAAAAACTAAATTCGAGTTGACTCAGCAAGTTGCTCAGAATGGCAACTATTGGAGCCTCGTGTTGACTTTGACCCGGTCTTACTCACAGGGTCAACTCCGTTAAGGTGACTTGATCAGCTCGCCATCCTGTCATTATCATCATCAACATCATCATCAGTATTAAATTAAATTAATTATACCTTTTGATCCTTAAACTTAGTCCTTAAATTTCAATTCATTGTAATTTCTATTTCCAACTATAAGGCGCATCACATTTTAGTCCCTTTTTTTTTTTTTTTTTTT
>NC_033624.1:11594040-11660475 GCF_001540865.1 Ananas comosus
TATATATATATATATTAAAAAATATATAAATATAATATATTTTAATTATATATAGGCTGAGTGAATAATCTGAGTTTAGTTAAAATTAGGCTAATGTTGTTGGCCTATAAAAACAAACTTAATAGACGAATAAAAGAGCGAAATTTCACTTAATTTATACATTTTTTCTTTCTTTCTTTCTTTTACGGGAACTTAAATTTTCAATATATTTCTCTCTTTCTCTTTTTTTGTCTCTCACCCTAAGTGGCCAAGTCGGAAGCCCTTCAAGTTACCAAGTAACAGTATATGCTCGCCGTTGCCTACTTTGCTATTAATTGTATACTTGAGAAAATATACAGAATATTTTTAAAGTAAAAAATTATTATTCATATAAAATTTTAATTTTAATTATATATGATTGGATAGTTTAATCCAATATTTATCTATATAATTTATTTATTTTTGATTGCATAAATGAAAATGAATAATATGGAAATTAAAGGCGGAAGAAAAAACATATGAGGCTGAAAAGATTAGATATTCAACTCATAAATTATTTTTTTTTTTCATATAATAATACTATATTTTATTTAATTATTTTGTACTTTAAATTATTAGACATATTTTTGTATCAAATTATAGATAATGTTCTATACAAATTATACTATTGAACGTATGATGTTGAGAATTTCAAGCGGCTCGTTTAGGGCTCGAGCTCGCTCGACTCGAAATTAGGCTCGCTCGAGCTCGGCTCGAATTAATTTCAATCCAAGCTTGAGCTTAAATTTAGACTCGAAATTAATTTCAAGCCGAATTTGAGCCGAGATAAGCTCGCTCGAGCTCGACTCGTTTCCATCCCTACGTGGCATTTTAGTTTTCAAAGTTCTTGAATTATAACAATATTTTATGTGACGACGTAAATAATAGCTAACATGCTGTACTATTTCGATATTAGTATTTTATAAAATATTTATTCGAACAAAAATTAGATTGTAAAATTTGATTATAACAATTCAAAAAATTCGATAACTAAAATCACATATCTTATAATTCGAAATAAACTTAGTTGGAAATGTGAAGCAACTAGGATTCGAATTTGGGATCTTGAATATCAACCATTAAGTTTTTTACCACTTGCACTAGAAACGGTCAATTGAATAGGTATAGAGTTATAGTTATAGATATGTATACTCCACATAGTTTGATTATTTAAAGCAGTAGGTTGAACTCCTAACCAGGCCTTCAATTACAGCGTAACGCCTTGAAGGACTGCATATCCTCTCTTCCCCATTCTTCGGAAAATCTTTCTGCATGGCTGCAGCAGCGGTATCTGTCAGTCTGCTGTGTTCATTCGTGGACGTGCTGATCGCGAACAAGCTTTCGGCCAAGGCGCTGAAAGAGCTTGGCTCGCAATGCGGAGTCGCGCAGGAGCTCGACAGGGCACGGAGCCTGCTGGAGGCGACGGCGCTAGTCATCCCGGCCGCCGAGAGAAGAAGCTTGGAGGGCGACGTGGCCGCGCGGAGCTGGCTTTCAGGCCTTGCAGACGCCGCTTACCATTTGGACGGCATGCTTGACGAACTGGAGTGCGAAGCTCACCGATCCCTGACGGAGGTACGTGGCGATACATATTCTTTCTCCGCCTTCTCGCACAGTTTTCGTACTGTTTTCTTCGCAAAATTTAAGACGACGGTCGAGAGGCTGCACGCTTTTGATAAAGAAAAGCACGCTCTCGGCCTTAGAGCTCCGGAAAGGAAGAGACGTGTTGTCGATACCAAACTTAGGTCCTATTCGAGCAAATTCATCGGTAGATGCGGGGAGATCGATAACATTCTTAAAAGTTTAGTTACTCAGCATTCCTCGGGTGAGAACATCAATGCCGAAACTGGTCTTACGCAACCTGTTAATAAACTCTTAGATACGAAGAACATTTGCGTCGTAGCTGTCACAGGTCCTCAGGGGATTGGAAAGACGGCTTTGGTGAAGAAAGTGTACCACCACAGAGTGGTTACTGATTATTTTCCTCTGAGGATTTGGGTGTCTGTCTCGACCAGTCCGGTCGGAAGTGGTATTCTTGACGGTGCTGTTGATGACGTGAGTGAGCCGTACCCGTACAGCGGACCGAGCAGGCTCAGTACTCTAAGATTGCTAGGAGAGAATCTCATCGAATTACTCGCGGGAAGAAGGTTCTTGCTAGTTCTGGATGGTGTGCAGACTGAGCACCTAAGCGACTGGGAACTGCTCTGCCGCAACTTGTTCGCTGGTGAAAGAGGAAGTCGGGTGGTGGCAACAACCAGGAGTTCCAGTGTCGCGAAGATGATGTGCACGGCGGACATGTTCAGTCTCGATGGTTTGTCGGAATCTGATTCATGGTCGTTGCTTAAAACTTGCACTCCCACAGTTCTTTCCTGGAAAAAAAAGGGAAATGGAAAAAAGAAGAAAAATAGCACTTTCAAATGCCGAGACCTGGATAAGAATGAAAATTTAGATGGTGTGGGTCAGGAAATAACTAAGCTGCTAGGTGGCTCTCCCGGTGCGATTCGCATAATCGCTAGCCTTTTACCGCAACAGCAGGATTCTGATTTCCGGAGGGAGATCCCAGAATCATGCAAGGCTAAAGGGAGCGCGACGACGGATGCCATAGCACTTGTTCTTAAAGTTACATACGACTCCTTACCTTCGCACCTGAAACTCTGTCTTTTATGTTGTTCTTTGTATCCTAGAGGCCACAAGTTTGAAAAACTAAACCTAGTCGATACTTGGATAGCGGGGGGCTTCGTACTCCCTAACAAAGAGGTATCAATTGAGGAACAAGCAATCCGGTGCTTCGATGAACTATTAGCCATGTCTTTCTTAGACTCGTGCGGCGATAAATATTGTTTGCATGATTCTATACATCAAATTTCATCACATATGCTTGTGCTTTCGTGCTTACGACGTAACTGGTCGTCGGAAATCCCTGCCGAAGCCGTCCATCTATCATTGGTCTCTGGCAATTTGCTCGCTTCGGAATATAAGTATTTGTCCAAATTTAAAAACCTTCGCTCGCTCGTATTCCTGCGCGAAAGTAACTATAGATCTGATTATTTTACCGAAGAAATATTTCAAGAGATGAAATCCTTGCGGGTGCTCGACTTGAGTCACAGTGGCATCAAAGAGGTGCCCAGTTCTGTCGGCGAGCTAACGCATCTTCGGTTGTTGAATCTTTCATACACTTTAATCAGCAGTGTGCCTGAGACACTAAACAATCTCAGCAAGCTCCAGATCTTAGATTTATCAGGCTGTCTCTTATTATTTGCTCTGCCCGCATGGATGAACAAGATGACGAGCTTGCGACGCCTCAAAGCAAGTCCCAACTTAGCCTGCTCGATAGGCGAAATCGGAAAATTGACCTCCCTTCAAAACCTGGAGGAGTTTAGGGTGCACAAAAGGGATGGACGCAGGGTAACTGAATTGAAGAACATGAATGAGCTTCACGGAAAGCTTCGCATACGGAACGTCGAGAACATCAGCAGCGGGGCAGAGGCGACGGAAGCAGGTCTTGAAAAGAAGGCTCATCTCGAAAGGCTAGAATTGGAATGGTCTGATGATCGCCGTGATACTCCGCTGGACGTCGATGTCCTTGAAGGTCTCAAACCACCCTCGAGTATCGAAATGATTGGCATCACGGGTTTTAGCGGCAGTGAGCACCCGAAGTGGGTGCACAAGCTATCAACCTTCAAGCAATTGGAAACTATTTCCTTTCGAGACTGCAGAGGTTGGCAAGACTTGCCCCGCCTCTCGGAGATGCACCGCGCCTCAAATTATTGGATCTGTGCAGGCTGGAAAGAGTGAGGAAGCTCGACAACCTCATGTACGGGCTGCGGAAGTTCCCTTCTTTGGTGGAGCTGCGGTTACACGACCTGCGTGAGCTGAAGGAATGGTTTGATACAGACAATTTTTGTCCGGCCCTTCGAGTGCTAGAAATCAAGGATTGTCCAAATCTGACAAGGCTGCCTCTTCTTCCGCTGGCACTACAAGAGCTACGAATAGAGAGAGTCGGACTGAAGACTCTTCTGGAAGACCACGCCAACTCGCCGCCGCGCCTCTTGCTCGTCTGCATCGCTGAGTGCCCAGACTTAGAGTCCCTTGGAATGGAACAGGTTAAAACTCTCGAGGTTCTGACGATTCGGAAATGCAAAAGTCTCGCAGCATTACCAAACGGATGGTGTCGGAATTTACTCTCCCTGAAATCTGTGATGATAGAAGATTGTCCCAATCTCACCTGTCCTCATGACCATTTGATCTCCGGACTCTCCATGTATGTTCATCAATTCGTCGAGGTACGTACGTGTAAATGAATAATTCTTTCCGCATTCGATCCAAGTTTTTAAGTTGAAAGCTTAATTATTTTATATTTTCAGCTAAAAAATTTTGTATTCTTTGGACTCCTGGCTATGTCGTCTAATTTTTGAACAGGCCATAAAGAGAAATCTTGCCGCGCGGGCGAGGAGCATGCTCCACTTGACGGCGATGTTACTGCAAGTCGTGGTCGCCTGCGAGACACCCACAAGGGGACTGGGAATAAGCGTTCTGCTGTGTGCTTTGCTCGGTGCGCCGGCATCCGCATCGGAGCTCGAGGCTGCTGCTGCACTGCCGCCGTCGCTTAACGCTCTCAAGATAGCCGGCAGCCCTCGCCTCGTGCGGAGGCCGCTGCTCGTCGAGCTGCAATCCCGCCCGTCTCTCTCGTCCACCGTCGTCGGGGAATTCTCCGACGTCGCCTCCTGCGTGCAGGCGGCGCTCCGGCACCTGACCGCCTTGCAGTCTTTGCGCATTTCGTTCTGCGACGTCGCCACCGCCGCCGCCCGCTCGCCCTTCTCGGTCTCCCTGGAGTACAATACCAGCCCGCCTAGCTACGATGGCGGCGCCGCTTCTTCTAGAGCTGTCGTCACCGTCGGCAAAGTGGACCGCCGGCGGGGCAGCGCAATCTCGGACCCCACCGCCCGACTCATCGCGCCGCGCCAGCTCAAATATCTCAAGATTCTGGAGCTGGCCGGCTGCCCGGACCTGCGGTCGTTCCCCAGCGACAGGAGGCAGCTGGATCACCTGACGTCTCTCGAGGACGTGACTGTTGCCGACTGCGGCGAGCTTCGGTCCGTGCACCTCGGAGCTTTCGGCGGCAGCACCCTCAAGAGGTTCACGATTCGGGACTGCGACAAGCTTACGACTTTCGCCGTCGAAGATCACGGCCGGCCTCCGCGGAGACCCGCCGCCCTGCAACGGTTAGTCCTGCAGGGCTGCGCCAGACTTTCGCGCCTGCCGCCGAACTTACGAAGCCTCGAATCGTTGGAGGTACTGCATATAGCGAATTGCCCGCAGTTGCGCCGCCTGCCGGACGACGACGACCTCCCCGTCTCGTTGAAAGAATTGCTAGTCCGGTGATCCTTGCCTGCGGGCACAAATAGGGATGTCAAAATTGGCTTGAAAGTAATACATTCATATATATATATATATATATATTATATATATATATATAATATATAATATATATATATATATTTTCAACCAAACATAATCTAAATTAAATCTAAATAAACCATAAGGCCAAGCTGGGATTGTCCTTGTTTTTCACTCTTTTAGTTTTTTACGAACTAAAGAAGAAATGAAAATTACTTTCAACTTTTTTTTTTTTTTTTTTTAATATTCTTATACCCCAAAATATATATACAGAATTTACATCCCATCTTTAAATGTAAAAAAGGAGTAATCAGCTGTGACACGTTCACATAAAAAAATTCTTTTGTATAATATTTAGCGGGAAAATTGAAAAACTCAACATGAGGGAGGAGAAAGAAATTTAGAATTGATAAAAACTTAAATACTTTTAGTAAAAATAAAAAAAAGTTTGAAGTTGACGTGAAAATAGAATAGTAATGATATTGAGATGGAGTCGGTGTAAAATATACAATCGATCTACTTTGGAGCGTACATGTAACAATACTTTTTTTTAATGTCTTAATTATATCATATTATATTGTGCTTTTGTATTTTCATTTACCACATTATATATATATATATATATATATATTAAAAAAAATTATTATAGTATTAAATTTTATCAATTTTTACACTGTATTTTAAAATATATTTTATTTTTCTATCCTATGTCTTTTTTTCATTGATGTCACTAAATTATTTCTTTTTTGTCAATCTTTACATTGCATTTAACAAGTCAATTATTTTAGATGAAATTTAATGACTTTATTAAGAGGCATTAATTAAATAGTAGGAAAATTGTAAAATGAATCTTCATAATAGACTGAATGAAGATTTTTGTCAGATTATTTTTAACTATTTTTTGTTATCTTTTATTTATTTATTTTATTGTTTTTGTTAAAATAAGTTGAATATATGTTTTATCACTTTTAATGAAGCATTTTTTAACCTTTTTATCTAAATAGATTTATTACTTATTTTATAGGGATCGAAATAATCTGGGACGAAACCAGAAATTAAGATTCGGGGAGGTCAAGATTTAGATTTGATAGAAAAAAAAATTTGACCTTGGATAGTAAGAAAAAAAGTTTATCAGATTCACTAATTAGTTATTACTAGCAATAATAATGCCAATATACTTAAAGAGAAATAAGACTGTAAGAGTTGAAAAAAAATGACCAAAAAATTTGAAAAAAAATTGAGACATAAATTTTATTAAAAAAATTAATTTGGTCCCCTAAAATTAAAATTTATAATATTTTAATTTTTATTATAAAAGACTTTTAGGTAATTTTAAAAAATTTAGGGTGAGGGGCATGGCTACTGTGGGCCCTCAATGGCTCCGCCCCGGAAATAATAGAGTTGTGCATTTGAGGAAAAAAATAATACACTGTAAAAAATAAATTTTTTTGTAAACGCAGTGCAATATAGTACTAATCAAGCCTTCTTTTTTTTATGAATAAATTATGCCAATTTGTATAAAAAATTCATCAGTTTTAAGATTTTGTAAAAATAAGTTGCCTTTTTAGATTTTGCATACTTGATCCGAATTTTTAATAAACTGACTAAAATACTCTTATTACTCTTTCTCTCTCTCTCACTTTTTTTCACACTCATCTTTTTTCATGCGATTCGTCTTTTTCCTCTTCACCGTTTCTTTCTCTTTTTCTCCTCTCACTTCCTTGCTCCGCGACCCTCGGCAATGGTAATAAGGATAGCGCCATCTTCTCTTCCTTCTCCTCCATCTCCACCGGTGCCAGTCCCGGCGTCTGAAGAGAAGGACTCGAAGCGGCCGCGGATGAGGACAGAGCGGACGGAGACGATGAGGTCGTGGTTGAGGCGGTGCTCGCTATCCCCGTAAGGGTGAGGACGATGATGCATTTGCGCTTCTCCAATGAGCGAAATAGATATAAAAAATAAAAAATAATAATAATAAAAAATAAAAAGAAAAAATAAAGCAAAATTATATATTTTTTTTGAAAGATCATTATATATCATCGTTACTACAGAAAAGACCAAGAAATATAAAGGAAAGAAGAAGTGGAAGTTGAACTGTTGAAATAAAGTTGCACGCTGTTTCAAAAAAAATTACACCGTTTGAGATGAACGTTATACTTTTTTGAGATCAAAATTATACTATTTGAGACGAAAATTGCACTGACAGTTGTACTCTTTGTTCTAATAATGCAAATTAATATTTAACAATGGTATGGTATTACCTATGACGTCTAAATCTATAAACATAATGAAAGCCCAGTTTTTTAACACATGGCAGAAAAAGGGGCCGGGTAGGAGTTATGAGGGGTGGGCTCCAGCCGGCTGAGGTGGGCCCATACCTCTTTTATATATTTTTTTATTTTTTATTTTTTATTTTTTCTTTTCTATTGATTTTGAGGGGCTAATTTTTTTAAAATCTATTAATTTTTCTCTCTCATTATGAAAATTTAAAATATATACATATTTTTAAATAGTTTAGATTATATGTATTAAATATCAATTTTAATTTTATAATATTAATTATTTAAATATAAATTGTAGAATAAAAAATAAAAGAGCGATGGATGAAGTTTAAATTAATTACTTATTTAATATATTTAGTTGCAAAAATTGAATGAAGTACTAATTAAATTTATTGTAAACGACACATTCAAATTTTGAAGTCAATGTATTATTAAGTGACTTAAACTTAATATATAAAGAGGTTAGATACTAAAAATTAAATTTTTAAAGGTTGGATAGCTAATTCAAAATAATTCGTACTTTAGAAAAGTTCTGTACGTTTTTACTTTAATTTTAATATAAAACTTAAATACCATATTTATAGTTTGATGAACGATAAATTTTACTTTTAAAATATTTTGAAATATCCAAAATGTGATTGGTTGACTTTTAATTTTAACAAGTAGGCATTCTAAAATTTATTAAATATTTTAATATATTCTTTTCTCAAATAAAATTACTAAATAAATAAACCCGATCGATGCTCAATTTTATCTTTGTTTGGATTAAAATTAACATATAAAGAGAAAAAATTGCACTTTTGATCCTTAAACTATAAAATACAGAACACTTTAGTCCTCGAATTTTAATGGATTATATTTTTTTTGCTGAAAGTATGAGATACGTAAAGTTTTAGTTCTCAAACTTTAATGAGTTGCAATTTCAAACTCAAGCTATTGCAATTATAAATATGGCTTATTAATTTTATAATTTTTTTTTTACTTCTTATATTTTAATTCTCATATTTTACTGTAGTAATTACCTTATATTTTTATTCTCATATTTAACTGCTGTATTTTAATATTTTTTTAGCATGAGGTGGCACAAATCTAATTAAATCTCAATTGTTTTTGTGTTGAAAACTCCAGAGTTTGCATGTTTGGCACAAATCTAATAAAATCCAGAGTATGCATATGTGGCACAAATCTAATGAAATCCAATTTTGTGCATGATGTGGCACACACGCGTTAATTTGGCTAAGGGCTTCTCTGTTGCCTCAGCGGTTCCATTAATTAGCCCACTCCACCGCAACGCCTTGCACTTAATGTGCATCCTCCCTGTCGCCATGCTATCGTCAACGCGTCGCCGGTGAAGCTTCTCCATTCTTTCCGTCTACCGTACGGCTCGCCTACCGCCCACCTCCCAAGCAACGCATTGGCACTCTATCCTTCGTCGTGCTCCCTTTTGTACAGGTCTTTCCCCGTTCGCTGTCCGATCACTGTCTCATCATGTTGCACGTTCGCGCCACGTTCACCGGCGTTCTACAGATCTAGAGGAGGCGGGCGTCCAGCTTGCTGCCTTCCACCCATGTGGCTATATAAAGGCACTTGGACTTCGATGCCCCAACAACGCTGGCCTTCGATGCCCTACCAACGCTGGCCCTAATACCCTTCGACGGTGGTACATACTGTCTCCCCCCTTTATTTTTTTCCTTTTTCTTTTAGCTTTTCTCCTCCTCTTTTCCTTTGTTTGCTCTGTTGCAGGTGGCGAGCGTGGAGGCGCGGGCAGGGGCGCGACGGGCGGGAGCGGGGGCAGTGCGAAGCCGGCGCGTGGGCTGAGGCGGAGCTGGCGCGGCAGAGGCGGCGCGTGCTGGGGGTGGGGCGACTGGGCGCAGCGCGCGGGCGCGGTGACGGCGGACGGCGCGGGATCGATCGCGCGATGCCGCGACGAGGCGGGGGGCAGAGGTCGAGCAGGCGTGGCGGTGAGCGGGGCCACGGGCGGGGGCGCGGGCAGCCGGGCCCAACGTGGCGGCGAGAGGAGCGGGAGAGGAGAGGGAGAGAGAAGGAGAGGAGAGGGTGCGGCCAGCACGAGGGGAGAAGAGGGAGATGAGATGGATTTTTTTTTTGTCTTTTTTTTTTATCTCTTTAATTTTTTCTCTTTAATATTTTATATATTTGTTTCTTTTAATATAGATAAAAAAAATTATAATTTTTTCATTTAATCTAAATTTTTATTTATTTTTATAAAATTAAAATATATAAATAATTTTTAAATAAAGTTAAATTATTTGCTATTAAATAATAATTTAATTAAGCTGAGTAAAAAATTATTAAAAATATATAAAAAAGAAGAAAGAAAATTTAAAATGAAACATGAAAAAGTAAAAATAAAAATAAAAATTAAAGGATAAGATAGATAAAACGAGAAAATTGAGCAAAAATGAGAACAATAAATCATTTTTCTAAAAATAATATAATAATAATAATAATTTCTCTCTCTCATCTTAATTTTTTCCTTATTTATTATTTTTTTAAATTCAATCAGGATTCAGTGCGGGTGGGACTGACAGTCGGGAGAGAGAGGGAGGGTTTTTTTTTTCCTCTCTGATTTCAATTTTTTTTTCCTCTGATTTCAAATTTTTTTTGTTCATCGTACATAGAAGTATTTTGTACTATAAAAATTTAAATATAAATAAATTTTAAATAGTTATATTATTTGTATAAATATAAATTTTAAATTTTACAATATTGAGCATTTAGATATAGCTAGATTATACATTAAAAAAAAGAAAATTGATAGAGTTTAAATTAATTTTATATTTTATAAAATTAATTGTCTGAAGAATTGTTCAAAATATCGTTGACTTGCTCAAATCTAACATTATAAAGAGTTGGACTAAAAAAATTGAAAGATTTGGATTTAGTCGACTCCCCTTCCTATCTTAAAATAAAAATATAGGACGAATAACACTTTAATCCCCACATTTTAATGTATTATGATTTAAATAATGAGGTATGTTATATTTTTATTCTCAAATTTTACTGAGTTGTTTATTTTTCGATTGTTTATATTATATAATTTTTTAACTCTTTGTTTTGTTATTTTTAAATTTATTTATTTATTTATTTCTATGAAGTCGTTCCGCCGCAACGCGCGGGTCCTTCACTAGTATTATTTGAAGCCTTGGAAGCCTTCCACTGTGACATCCACATCGACAACGAGGAGTCATCTATGTAAGAAAGGCCGCAAAAAGAAATCCGACTCGTCGAAGAGATCAACGAGGCGGCAGCGCTCGGACGCGCGCGCAATTGAGCACCCGGAGAAGCTCCTCGGCCTTGGTGCAGCCCAGATGCGCGTGCCGTTGAGCACTCGGAGCAGCACTCGGCTTTGGCCTTTCCCCTCGCGTTCACACCACTGTCCCCGTCTTCCGCTAGCTCCCTTACGAAAGAAGGAATAAAATATAAATAAAATTTTTTATTAAAAGATCATTATGTATCATTGTCGGTACAAAAAAGATAAAAAATTAGAGAAGAAAAAAAAAGATGATGAAATTTACTGTTAGGTGCGTTTGGTTCGCACTATCTTTTAAAGATTCCTAGTAATTCAATGGGAATAAAAAAATATGACGGTGTTTGGCAAAACGCACTAAGTAATCTAGTTGGTAATATTGGATTCAAATGGGAATAAGATACACCCAAAAGTACTAATCTCATTCTCTTGAGGGAGGGTGGGTATCCTGATATTAATGGATTGGGGTAATCATAATATGTCTAATCTCTTTGCTAATTGATATTATTTTTCTTTACGCTCTAACCTTATATCTCTCTCTAAACTTATTTTTTTCTCTAAAATTCAGCTTTTTTTTCTCTCTCTAAACTAAGCTTTCTCTCTCTCTCTCTTTCTAAAATTTTAACTTTCTCACTCTCTCTAATTTCGACTATATTTTTCTTTCTATTTTTTTAATTATACTCTCTCTCTCTAACTTATACTCTCTCTCCCTTTTTTTTTAAAAGAGGTTGAAATTTTTGGTAACATTATCTAAAATTAAATAAATAAATAAATTAATTAATTATATATTTTTTGTAATATTAAATAACATGGCTAATTAATATTACCGTGTAAACCAAACACATGAATTCCACATTCTTAGTAATATGATGAATAGTAATAAGATTCTCGGATATCTTTTATTCCTAGTAATCTTTCATAATGCGAACCAAACGCACCCTTAAGATAAAGTTGTCCAGCTTCAGAAAAAAAAATTACACTGTTTGAAAAGAATATTGCACTTTTTAAGACGAATATTACATTTTTAAAATGAAAGTTACTTTCTTTGGATGAAAGTTGTACACTTTATTTTAATAATGCAAATTAACATTTAACAATAATGTGGCGCCCCTATCCCCTTTTGAGGAGAATATTGTATTTTTTAAGACGAATATTATATTTTTAAAATGAAAGTTACTCTCTTTGGATGAAAATTGTACACTTTATTTTAATAATGCAAATTAACATTTAACAATAATGTGGGGCCCCCATCCCCCGGGCCACTATCCGGTCAATCAAGGACACGCTCAAGGTGGAGGCAGCGGCGGCGGCCCAAGCGGGAGGCGGAAGGCTAAGGCCGAGGAGCTTTTCCGGGCGCTTGATGGCGCATGTGTGTCTGTGCACCGCCGCCTCGTTGATCTCTTCAACGAGTCGGATTTTTTTTCATTGCAGCCAACGACTTCCTCGTCCATGTTGATGTCGTAGTCGATGGCTTCCAAGGCTTCAAATAATGTTTAGTTGCAATACACTATTATTAAATGTTTATTTACATTATTAGAACAAAGAATGTAATTTTTTTTCAATGTGAGCAACTTTTACTCAAAGAGTGCAACTTTTGCCTTAACAAGTATAACGTTTGTTTCAAATAGTGTACTTTTTTTTAAAAAAAGTGCAACTATATCTTAATAGTGTAATTACATCTTCTTTTTCTTTTTTCTCTATTTTTTGGCATTCATTTAGCAGTGATGATATATAATGATTTTTCAAAAAAAAAATAATTATTCTTTATTTTTTTTATTTTTATTTTTTTATACTCTGCATTTTTTTTCCCTCCTTGGAGAAGCGCGAATGCGTCTTCGTCCTTCCTTTCATGAGCAACAGCGAGCACTGCCTCGGTCACGACTTATCACCTTTGTCTGCTCTGTCCTCACCTGTGCCTACTCCTCCTTCTCCTCCTCCTTCTCCTCCTCCAACGTCGGTGGAGAAAGAGGAGGTTGCGCCGTTCTCGTTACCGTCACCGAGGGCCGCAGAGCACGAGAGTAGGAAGAAAAAGAGATAAAAAAATGGCGAGAAAGAAGAAGACGAAACATACAGAAAAAGACGAGTGTGAAGAAGAAAGAGAGAAAGAGAACTAAAAGTATTTTTTGGTCAGTTTATTAAAAATTCGAACTAAATCTGAAAAATCAAAAAAGACGGTCTATTTTTGTAAAATTATAAAATTGATGATTTTTTTATGCAAATTGGCCGATAAATTTCACACGATTGGATACATCAGCAGATAAATTTTTTAAAAGTGTTTTTTATGATTCGTTAGCTGCAATACATTACAATTAGAGCAGAGATGATTGCTTAAAAAAAAAAAAATTCAAGAAGCAAACAAATTATTTTTTTTTCACAAATAAATATCTTGGACATAAGAATTAAGGGCTTGTTTGGTTCAAGAGTGGAATTGAAATGGATACTGGAATGAGAATGAGTTGGAATGGCAATTGGATTCCCCCACTCTCCTAACACGTTTGTTTTATTTCTGGATTGGAAATCGGAATGAATTATTCCTATTTCACTGTTTGGTTGATACAAAGTAAAAAAAAAAAGAATAATATAATACTAATTTTACTTTTAAATATAATTTTATAAAACTATCTAAAATTTATTAAAAAAAATTAATACTACTCTCAAGTTAGAGCTATGCCAAAAAAAATTGAATTTATTTTAAAAATTTTTATGCAAGAAATTACAAAAAAAATACCATTTTTTTTAATAATGAGAAAAGAGAGAAAAGATCGGTATAGGGAGAGAAAGGATGGATAAGATGGAGAAATGTTGGGCTGGGCTTGACGAAGAGGTGAGTGGTTTCCAAACCCGGATTGAAACTTCAATCCAGGCTTGGAGACCGGAATCAATTTGTAAGCTAATGGACCATTTCCATTCCGGATCGAAATGGGAGTCTCAAACCGATTCTTGTGAACCAAACAAAATTAGTGGGATTTGATCAAACTGATTTCCATTCCGGATCCAAAATGTACGAACCAAACATGCCTTAAATGTTAATCGAATCTCCCAAAATGATTCCCATTCGGAGGGTGAGGGAGTCAACTTTGATTTCAGAAGAGATTGAAAAAAGAACTCTTTTATTTTTTACTAACAATTATTTAAATTTAAATATTAATCAATGTTTAATTTTAGAATAAATTATAATTTTGATTAAAATTTGAATTATGAAATTTAATTTTAATTTTAAATTTCTTAAGTTTAATCTAGTTTTGATATTTGAATTTAGTTGAAAATTTAGGTTTTGAGTTTGAATTAAAATTTGAATGGTATATTCAAATTTTAAGTTCAAATGTGAGTTCAAAGTTGGATTCAAATTTCAATTACGAACTTAGATAGTAAATTTGAAGTCTAATTAAAAATTAATTTTGTTGAATTTTAATTTGAATGTGATTTCAATTGCGATTCATCTCATGAGCCAAACAAATTAGAAGTTTTCATTATTCTGTTTTCGATTTCAATTCATTTTCATTCTGATTCCATTTTAATTTTTATTTTGAACCAAACACAGTCTAAAAGTACAGACAAGTGTTATATCTTCACAAAACACCAAAATAATTAAGTGCAAATTATTTGCCAGTAAAATGCTACATTTAATCACACTATGCCATATAAAATGTGGTACTTTACTATCATGCGATTTACGAATAATAGTAATTTGCTACTTTACTAAATGACAAATTCTTATGGTGAAATAGAAATAAAAATGATAAGCTCACAGAATAGTGTGAGGTCAAACCTACCGGATGCTCCTCGAATCCTTTCATTCCTTCAAACGAAGTTGTCCACTAAACTTCTAGCACCATAAAAGAATTTCTAAAAAGATTACAAGCTTCAAACGAACATCATACAAAGATACCCAAAAATAAGCCTAAATAGATAGAAAATTACCTTTACCTAAGGAGAACTTGATCAAAGTCCCAATTGAAGCTACAAAGCTTCAAATCTAACATAAATGAGAGTTCTACACTCATCAATTTAGCCCCAAAGGCTACAAATCACAAAGACCCAAATAAAACCCTAATTTTTTCAAAACTAGATTTTCATCTCCAAATCTTACAAAAATCACAAATAAATGTTGTAAGAAGAGTATAATCTTCAAGAAAGCTTCAAATCAAGTTATCTTGAGTTAGGGTTATGATCCACCAAGAAGCTCATCTCTTCACATCCAAGCTTCCTCCAAGGTCCACAAGCTTGCCATCATGAAAAGGAAGAAGAATAGGAGATCAAAACCGAAATTAAAAAAGGTTTGGAAGAGAAATCTAGAGAGAGAAAGGGGAAAAACCTTACCTCTCCTCTTCTCCAAGCTCACCACAAAAAGGGGGTTGTAGGGGAGAAAGGGATTATATATATAAGTTGTAACAAATCCCAAAAAGCCCCTCCAAAATCCAAAAATAATAAACTGCACGAAATGTAATTTTCTACACTGCGTACCGGTACTCGGGCAAGAGTACCGGTATCCAACAATAAATCCTGTGCAAGCGAGCCTCTGCTAGGCAATTTTTATTACGGCGTACCGGCACCCGGCCAATGCCGTACTGGTACTCGGCAGCCCGCAGGTCAAACCCGAGAGCAACATCTCTCGATTACGCACTGGGGTTCCGGTACCTCTCTGTGGTATCGGTACCTCTCTGTGGTACCGGTACCCAATACCCCAAAACCTGAATTTTCAGATTTTGGTGCTAAATACTCCTTTTTGCGTTCTGGCAACACGAATAATGGGTCGGTACTCAGTCAACGATCTACAGAAACACTAGGAAAAGCTCAAAACGCTATTCTAACATTGAAACCTCACAATTTACTAAAGTCCAGTGTGCTACATTCTTCTCTCATAAAAAGGAGTTTCGTCCGCGAAACTAAAAATCAACCACAACACAATTTCATCCGAAAAAGATAGAAGAAGTGCTCAAGCAGCGCACAATCCAGTTCCCAAAAGTCTCGAGCATGCCAGATTGCTCCAAGACATCTTCACATTGGGAAACCCGCGACTCCATACGTTCAACACCTCGCAAGCCAAATCTTCCACGATTACTCCTCGAACTCAAATCCTCATAATCACCTCTTCTCAGTGCTCGTCCAACAAAAATATTCTTTTAACGTTCCAAGTTCTTTTTAATATACCTTTAGAGTTAAATTTTATTAGTCAACTGTTAGGAATAATTATTATCTTTGTAAATTACTATTTTGTCATTTCAAATATGCTCTTCTATCATCATCAACTTTTTTCTTATTTGCCCTTAAATTAGAGGCAAAAGAAGTATTTTAACTTTTGACCATTTACCCCTCCGGGATCACCAAAATTTTTTTATTTGTCTTTAAGTTAGGCGTGAAAGAGTTATTTTGATTTCTTTTTAACTTTGGTAGAAATTTAATTTCCGGTTTAATCCAAGATGACTTAACGGGCACCGACAGTCAGTAGGATTATTTTTGAATAACGGAGAAATAAACGAGGGGTATATTTGAAAAAAAAAAATAATAATTAAGAGTATATAAAATATTTCAGAATTTTTGAGAGATATATTAGCAATTATCTCTAAAATGGAGATATGCTTAACTGTAGTGGGGACTAATTGAAGCTTACGCTATAATATGACTATGGGTCCGTATTAATTTGTTGCAAAAGATATTAACATAATGAATATGAGTCCAACTCATTGAAGCTTAAGCGTCTCTATAAGAAAGCTTCAAGAATGAGTACAAACAAGGATACAACTCAAGTAACTAAACAGGTAAGAAGATATGAAATGAGAAGGAAAACTAAATTTTGGCAGAAGTGCTGCTAAGTCGATGTAATGACCCGATCCGCCAGCAATAATAACTCGTCGGGCCGAGATCATCGGCTCAAAACCAGTTATTATTACTAGCATGTAAGCCTCATACAAATTGATCGGAAGCAGTATTCTATTCGATGTGGGACTATTGGGGCGTTACAGTCGAAGGTCTCAGATGCATCAGTTGCTGCATCAGATGCATCAGTTCAGTTCGATGAAAGTAGCAAGCAATTAAATTCTGAAATACATTACACCAGATTTTGTGGTCGTATTGCTGAGTAAGTTAGACATAACATTACCTACTATCTAAGATCACAAGCACTGTAAAAGATTCAATAGTTAGCGAGAGGGAAAATTCCACAAGACTATAACAACCTAGGTAACATAAAAATTGAAGCAAAATACAGTGATGTGTAGGAGATAGTTCACAAAAACAAACAAGAAGATCAAGATTACATATATTAGAAAGTAGTAATTACGAGGATACAGAGTCATGCGAGTCAAATTCCTGTGTGATAATAGCATTGCTGGTACCAGTTCGTTGTACAATAAATTACAGGTAATCAACCTAAAGCTACGAAATCCCGAATCCGGGTACAAAAAACTGAGAGAAAAGAGGTCTACTCTGCATGTAGGTACACTTCAGGTGGAGTATTTCTAGTGTGTCTACTTTCTTGGACATGTCCATAAGGAACTGAATATTGCATCTGTGCTCCTATACATTCCGTTTAGATAGAAAGAAAAGAAGAGAAGAGAAAAGAAAGTTTGGAGAGAATCATGTTCTCTCATTTGAATGTGACGCGAGAGGAGAGCAGAGGGGAACAGGAGAGAATAATAGAGGAAATAAGTTCCCGAACTGTCCATTCTTTTTCTCTCGATAAATGAAAAGAAAGGGAGAAACGAAACTAACACTATCAAATACATATTTTCTCTTCTTACTTTCCTATGCATCCAAACCACAAAGACCAACTTTACTTTCTTTTCTCTTCTTATCTCTACCTCATTGTCGGTCTTTTTCCACTCCATTTGCTCCATCCAAACAAAGCATTACCGCAATAAAAATAATTACATTGCTAAAATACAAAATATCAAATGATTATGGCAGAACAATTAAGTACGTCATAGATTGCGATGTTTGGGGTACGAGGTACAAAGGCAGAATGTGCAAGTAGAATCAGCACATTTTCAATTGACAGAAATAACTCAGTATCTTCGATTTTTGTGGTCTGATAACTGTAGGAGATAGAAATAACATACAAACTAGGATTATATGCTTTACAAAATACGCACCATGATGGTACAGCCATAACATTCAATCTAAGTCAATTCTCTATATACAGCAGAATTCAATGCTAAGATACAGATGGTAAAGCTTACAAACACAAACAACTACATGATGGGGAACAATGCGAGTCAATTGCAAAACCTTCATGCAGCATATGCAGCAAAATCCTACATAATCACCTCCAGAATTAGTTGTTGTCTTGCTGATGGAATGAATCGGAGGTAGGACAATCAACAAAGAATACATTATCATGAATCCAGCTTCTAAGGATTACTTTACATGGACGTAATTGTTCAGCTGATTCATTTCAAGCTTTCTTGCACATTCTTGCAACACCCCCTCTTAAGGATGATTACAAGATAAAAGAAATGAATAGCTTGCGTGTTGTACGATATTGAGTAGACAATGGAAAGAGCTGGGACATTCAGTCAAGTATCCATTGTTGGAAGAATAAATCTCAGATTTAACATCCATCCAACACTTTTCCAACTTGAGTTTCAGCTTGAAGAAGTTACACGACTAATTGCTGATCATCTTGATTTTTATCTTCAACAGAATCAAGGAATTACTGTGTTTCCTGCATTTTACGGTCGCTCAAACTCCAGTGAGGATTTATCAACCTAGCAAATGGCAATCATTAGATTAGTCGCATATACTGAAATAACCAACCAATAAATTGCAAAATGAGTATGAAGACAACTAACTTTGCAAAGAAGATAAGATTGGCATACTGAATCATGCTTGCTTTGTCACAATATTGCTCTCTTCTCAATGTGTGTAATCTTGTTTGCTGACCACTTCCTGACACCAGATACCATTGAGGGACACCTGTCGATATATAACTCCTCCAGCGATAAGAAAACAACACAATCCCCTAAGTCTGGGCAGTTTTCAACAGTCAAGCTTTCGAGCGAGGTGAGCGACTGTAAAATCAAAACAGCTTTCACAGTCCTTTTTGATGAGATTCTTAAGCACTATTAGATTTTTCAGTAAGAAATCCACTTCTACTGTTCTACAGCACCAGAGATTGTCAATGATTGCAGAGATGTGAGACATAGCAGCCATTTTGATACATTTTCGATGGAGCTTGGCAAATGAGCTCTTCCGATTCTTATATCTAAGCTTCGCTGGGAGTTATCATCACGGCTGATTTTGTACTCAAGGAGATACCAAAAGAGGAAGGAAATGAAGGGGGTTCATCACGGTAGCCAAAATTCAGTGCATAAAACTGGGTCAGATGAGGCAGAATTTTCGAAAAGAACAAACTTAAGTCGTTATACTCAATCTCTAATATGGAGGCCAATTGTGCTGATGTTTTTACCTACTGCTGCAGTGAAATGTGTAGCGACTGATTCATAACATGCGGACAATATGTAATCTCGATATCTTTAAGGGATGAACGAATTCTGCTCTCCTCTGCAAGGCAGAATTCATAGCAGTAGCTGAGGTGAAGGCTTAGAAACACTCTATAGGTCGGGGATTGGAAAGCTTGGAACATCTGCTGATGGTTAAAGTCCTTATCTAATTCGGAAAGTGCGGCTGCGAAAACCTTTCTTGTTGCATCATCAACTCCGAGCACTAAAAAATGTACAAGAGGCAGCAAGAACAAGGAGGATGCAACGAGTCGGTAGCTGTGCTCTCTGACGTGCCATCTTAGCTTTAGTCGCCACTAATTGTTTTAAGACCTTGCAGATCGAGTCCCACAAACTTCAATTATCCTCACTTCAGGGGGAAAGGAAGGCCTTGTCTCCAAATTGGGGCAGTTCTTCATAAATAGCTCAATCAGGCAAGGGAAAGATTGATCTTCCTTTCTTGCCGACCACTCCTTCCACTTTGGCATGTGACAGAAAGACAGCTTCCTCAGTGACGGGAACTTCACTTCTTTGGTGTTTCCATAGAACTCGTAGTCAACCTTTGTCACACCATACATCCTGCATATCTCTAGTTTCTCAAGAAAGAAGAGATGGCCGAGGCTTGGAAGTTGTTTCAAATATGGACAATCATGTAGCTTAATAACTTTTAAATTTGAGGGCATCGCCTTGTTAATCCAGCATGGAGTATTGATACCCCTGTATCGTGCAATTGTCAGCTTCCTTATATTTGGATGAGGTTGGAGTTTTTCAAGCACTCTCAGATCTAGTTCTGAGCTTGCAGAAACAATATCCATTCTGGACCATTTCAGTTTCAAGATATCAAGGCGACGCTTGTTCGCTAACATCGCTTTGCTGGCCTCAGTCTCACTCTCGACGTTCTCAAGACCTCGAATAGAAAGGCATCCTCGTAGCTCATTCATTTCCTTCAGCTCCCCAATCCTATGGTCCGTGCAATCGAATTTTTCTAGCTCCTGAAGCAAAGTTAAGCTTCCAATACCTGCTACTTTTGTTTGTCGACCTTTTCTGGTGAAAGAGGGTAGTGATCTATCAATCTTAAGATGCCTTAAGTTTGTTAATTTGCAGATACCTTCTGGCAGGTTCTTCAGCGATTCACATTGCAACAGCACCAGTGTTTGAAGATTCTGCAGTTCACACAATGAGGGAGGCAAATCCTCCAGCGGATTATTAGAAAGATTAAGGTAGCGGAGATGTTTTAAATTGCTAATGCATTGTGGCAACATTTTTATTTTCTTGTTCCTTAAATCTAAAACCCGCAAGGATGTTAAGCTCTTGAACAAATTCCCAAGAGTATCATCCAACACAGTTTCATAAGTATCTAAGAATATTAAAGTGCGCATGCTTGTCAGATTCTCTAAATAGTTTTGTGCCGATTTGTCCAGACAACGAAAAATCAGTGACAAATGGCGAGGACTTTGAGAAAGTCCTGATAATTCACCAGAGGATTCTATTCTGCTACATTCATCCATAGAGACAAATCGTGCCAGATCATTCATCAGGGCAGGCATTACGTATTTGTCCTGTTTACGTAGAAAGATTCCCATGCTGATTAAGTGATCAAAATATTCATTTCCGATATCTTCGACTCTTTTCTTATCTCCCGATTGAATGAAACCCTGGCCCATCCACATTCTGACTAGGTCCTCCTTATCGAAATCATACTCCTTTGGAAATACAGAACAAAAGGCAAAACACTGCTTCAGATGTGCAGGTAGGTGATTGTAAGTTAGTTTTAGAATGGGCATTATATCAGAGTCATTTTGTTGCATTTGCCATATTTCGGTTTTCAAGAAATCCTTCCAGTCGTTCTTTCCTAATTTTGAGTTACAGAGTCGGCCGAGTGTCTTGGCCGCTAAAGGCGACCCGTTCAACTTCTCTACTATCTTCTTACGCATTTCTTCTATTACGCGGATGCCCTTGGTTTCCTTACCCATAAAAGCATGGTGTGTAAACAAGGACAAAGAATCTTCCTCCGACAATCCGTCCAAGATATAGGGAGACATCATTCCCTTTATCCTGGCAACGCTGCTGTTTCGCGTTGTTACAACAATCTTACTGCCTTGCATCTTTTCCGCTAAAGGTGCCAGCAGATTCTCCCATTGAACTTGGTCATCACTCCACACATCATCTAGGACGAGTAGAAACTTTTTCAACATTAGCTTCTCCTTAAGACTCCTCTGGAGCATGTCCCAGTTCGACGTCTCACAATGTCTCCCAAACGAAGCGGATTCCACAACCTCCTTCGTGATCCTTCTCGCGTCGAATGCGTTCGACACGCAGATCCACATCCTTAGATGGAAATATCGTCTGACCCTCTTATCGTTATACACTAGTTGAACAAGGGTAGTCTTCCCGACCCCGCCTATACCTACTAGAGGAAGAATAAAGGCATCTTTCTTATCTCCACATTCCTTGTCATACGAGGTCAGAATCTTAATGATCTTCACCTTGTCTACGTCCCTGCCAACTAACTTAGACTCATCTACGAAGGAACCGGTCAACCGGCTCGTCAGGATCGGAGGGTAACCCCCCGGCTTATCATCTAGCTGATCTCCTAGTTTAAAGTTGCCCCACTCCTTCACCACGCGGTCCAGCGTCTCTCTAGTAGTGTTAATTCTATTGACAAGTTTGCTACCAAGCGAAATAGTATCGGCGGATGAGTTGCTTACCCGCTGCTGCCTTTTCTTCTCTTTTAGTTGGAGGACCGTGGCGTTGAGCTCGTCGAGGAGGTCGTCGGCTTCGTAGGCGGCGTCTTTGAGCACCCTCAGCCACAGGATGAGGCCGTGATCATGGACCGCCTGCCTCGCCTCGGCCTGGCTGACCACCGCCTGGATCTTCAGAATGGTCATGCTGATCCCTTTCACGTCGGCCACCACGACCTCCGACGCGATCCACTTCTCCTGCAGAAAGTTAACATATTTGGCGAACAACGTATTGAGGAATGGTATAATGAACCCTCCTATCGCTGCCGCAAGCAGAATTGGCTCCATTAATTTCTCCCTCTCCGATCCCTCTCACGAGCACACAGACTAATAAGTTTTGAGAATCAGATTCTCCGTGTTTCTTGAGCGTACTTGGATCATTAGCCACTGTTATATATAACAATCCGATTGATGATGCATACACATACACATGTATTAAAAAAATGAAAAAGGGCGCCAATGAAATAAGGTCGTATCGTATCGTAGGTTGGATGGCCATTCAACTAACCAACCTGTAGTCAACACTTAAAAATGATCAACAAATTTATTCCTCCCAGGATGTGAACCGGCGAAACTGATTATTGCTGTGCTTTAGAAGCGACGATGTTGCCGATCTTTCTGGGAATATACTCCCCATTTCGTTAAATATGTTGACTTAGATGGCAAAGTCTTCACAAATTAATTAATTGCATAAAGCTTGAGTAGTGGGAATAGAGAAGAGAAGGGAAGGAGGCCCGCCCACCGGTAGTAGCAAGTAATGAGGTGCTGTCAGCACTCGTCGATCTGCTGGCATCTTCTGTCCTCTTTCTTCATCTAATCTGCTGGTCTGTCTTCTCGACTTCTCGTTAGGGTTGTTAGGAATTAAAAAAAATATTAAAAAAAATAAAAAGTACCTCTCAGATCTGCCAAAACTTTTTAAAAAGTTTGAAATTACCATATAATTAACGGTTAATTGACCTTTTCGCCTTCTTTTTCACTTTAATGTCCATTTTTTTTTTTCAATCCAATCTCCAATCTTTTCGTTTCTTTGAAACTATGCATCAGTATTTAGCCAACTAAATTGGATTGCAATATTTGATTGCAATAATTTAACAAGTTTAAACTAAAATTTATTACAAATTAAATTTTAAGAAGTAAAATGTTTCTAGCCACACAGTTTGAGGACCAACATGCTGTGACTGTGCTGTTCACTCCCGACGCGTCGAACTCTTCTTCCTTTGGGGACTGGACCGGGTTATTTCGGTCCAACCGCGTGTTGGACTCGGAACTTACGAGGTTATCCGAACCCTTTAACTGAGAAGAAATTAAGCAAGCTGTATTCTAACTGGGGGGTGACAACGCGCCGGGACCGGACGGATTCCCTTTAAAGTTCTATCAAACGTTCTGAGACACTGTTAAAGAGGACATGTTGAGTGTCTTCCTGGAGATGTATGAGGGGAGGCTCTCCACGACAGCCATCGATTATGCCTTCATTTGCCTTATCCCTAAAAAGGAGGGGGCGGTGCAGTCAACCGACTTTAGACCTATTTGTTTACTGAATGGGATCCAAAAAATTATCTCTAAGGTTTTGGCTAACAGACTAGGACAGATTATGAACGATTTGATTTCCCCCACACAATCCGCCTTCCTGAAAGGCAGGAACATTACCGACGCGTTCGCCTCTGTTTCCGAACTAATTGGTTTGGGGAGTAAGAAGGTTATCGAAGGAGTTGGGATAAAGGTAGACTTTGAAAAGGCCTATGACAGGATTTACTGGCCATTCCTCTTTCAAATCTTACGGTGGTGGGGTTTCAATGATAAATGGTGCGGTTGGATCGAATCTTGTGTGTGCAATGCGAAAGTGGCGATCCCTGTGAACGAACAGCCGACCAATTGGATAAAGACGAAGAGAGGCGTAAGGCAGGGAGACCCGCTCTCGCCTTACCTATTCTTATTAGTAGCAGAGTGTCTAGCTCGACTGACCAACGAGGCGACCTTTAATAACCTTATCAAAGGCATCGGTCCGTCAGGGACATGTAAGGTCACTCTCACTC
This sequence comes from Ananas comosus, assembly GCF_001540865.1. Classification (NCBI taxonomy): domain Eukaryota; kingdom Viridiplantae; phylum Streptophyta; class Magnoliopsida; order Poales; family Bromeliaceae; genus Ananas; species Ananas comosus. The sequence goes on from NC_033624.1 coordinate 11,618,212, forward strand.
AGTTTGCGGACGACACCTTCTTCTTTTGCGGGGCAAGAAGTAGGTACATGAAAAATCTTAGGTTCCTATGGCGTCTGTTTGAGTGGGCATCAGGTATGAAAATCAATAGAGAAAAGTCGGAACTTTACTACCTGGGTCAGGAGGAAGGTAAAGGTGCTAGATTAGCTAACATACTTGGATGTAGAGTGGGTGCTCTCTCGTCCAAATATTTGGGTTTACCCCTCTCACCTAAACCACCAGCCAAGGAGGCATGGAGGGAGACCATTCAGAAGTTGCAGCGTAAAATAGAAGGGTGGCACGCCAAACTCCTTTCTAGGGGGGGGCAGACTTATTCTGGTTAATGCGGTACTAACAAGCGTACCCCTGTATTTTCTATCTGTGTTCAAGGCCCCCGCTTGGGCTATTAAGCGTATCGAAGCCCTAAGAAGAGACTTTTTCTGGAGTGGCAGTCGCAACCGAGCTAGCGAGGGATGTCTGGTAGCTTGGAAAAACGTTTGCAAGACCAAGAAGGGGGGTGGACTAGGAATCTTGGATGTCGCGACCATGAATCAAGCTTTTCTAACCAAATGGTGGTGGAAATTCCATACAGCAACTGAACTTCAGGAATAAGCTAATCCGGGAGGTGTATTACCGTAGACGTAAACCCATGAGGGAAGGTAGATCCTTCCGTCCCTTTTCTAGCTGGTGGAATGGTATTCTTACCGTCACCACCATTTTTAAATGGGGAACGGCTTTTACACTAGGAAACGAGAGTACCATCGATTTCTGGCAGGATCGATGGTGTGGGGAGAAAACGTTGAACCTGTCGTTCCCGGAAGCTTACCTGTTGTCAGAAAGGAAAAATCCCAGAGTAAACGACTGCTATACGAGGGGTAACTGGAACTGGACCAAGATTCTGGGAACCGAGGTGGACCAAGTGCAGGGGCTGATACCGAGCCTAGCGGATCTTGTTGAAAAGGTCTCCAACTTTACCGTAGAGCAGAGGCCGGATAGGATTCTCTAGTGCTGGAGTCATGATGGACAGTTTACGGTCAAATCGATTTATTCAGTGTTGACGGATGGCGGGACGAGAGATGTGCGAGCTATCCGCATCTGGAGTCTGAAAATCCCATTAAAAGTTAAGGTCTTTATCTGGTTGGTCCTCAAGAAAAGGATTCTCACCCGGGATAGGCTGATCAAGCGAGGGTGGGTAGAGGATCCTACATGCGTGCTCTGTGGGGCGAACAAGGAATCAGTTGATCATCTGTTTGCTCAGTGTGTATTCGGCAAGTTTATCTTAGTGACAGGGGCGGAGGACATTCATTCCCAAGATCTAGGGGACGACGTGAATCTAGTATGGGACAGATGGATGGACAGAATGAAGCTCCAAACGAAGCGAACCAGACTTCCCGAACTAGTGGGGTGTTGGTGGATCACTTGGAAGATAAGAAACGACAGTATATTTCGGAATATCCCCCCCAACCCAGGGATAGCGGCGCATAGACTCAAGTTGCTCATGAAGGAGTGGGACCTACTTCGCGAGCCTGCAAACTACTCATAATTGTTTTTTTTTTTTTCCACCCCTTTTGGGGCCTGGTTGTCCCACATTTGTAGCCTAATTCATTGAATCAATGAATGAAGCGGGTAGCACGCTACCTATTTTTCAAAAAAAAAAAAAAACATGCTATGACCGTGTCCCCAGCCGCATAGTTTGAGGACCACAGCTTTATTTATAATTTAAGTTAGAATTTGAATAGAAATTTTTTTAATAAAAGAACCAACGTGCTATGACTATGTCGTTCATTCTTTTAAAATTTTTCGTCAGTATTCAACAATTATTTTAAATTTTTGGGCAGACGGAGCTAAATGTAGATTGATATTAGACTTTCTATACTGAAAAATTTGTGGCCTACCGTCCGTCTCTAGAGCAAGTGAGAAAGGGCTTGATGGTTGGTACTCGAGATCCAAGTTCGAATCCTAGTCGATTCATATTTCTAGCTAAGTTTATTTCTAAATGTAATAAATAAAGCGGGTAGCGTGCTATCTATCTCTCAAAAAAAAAAAAAGGCCTAAGCACTGTGTTGAAAGAGTTGATATTACCAAAGCAATATCCACTATCGTCAAAGTTAAAAAAAAAATTGTAATATAATTAGATACAATATATAGAGTCCGGCTACTATCCTATAATAGGATTGGGACTAATGTCCTATCAAGTCGTTTTCAATGATCGACACTCCAAATTGATAATCGGCATCGTTGAAATTGATCTACACTATAAGAAATATTTAAAAACCAAATTTTCTAATTTTTGAAAATCATTATCAAGTCTATCGAAGAGTCGAAATAATGAACGGTCATAAATGAATAACCTTCTTAAAATAGAGGTTAGACTTTCTCAAATCATGATCAGAGTTATCAAATATTATCTAAATAGTATAAAAAATTTTCTGTCAAAAATTCAAGCAGTTTGGATTACTCTATACCGTTAAACAAGCAAACAGCTCATATAGGCCGTCAAAAATTGTCGATTTTACGATCCTTTGATCACCATGTAAACGATCTTTAAAATTTCTAAAATTTAGTTTCTAAATACTTCAAATACTCTAGATCAACTTTAATGGTTCCGATCATCGATTCGGCATCTCTATCATCGAGAACGACTTGATAAGACGATGATCTCTATCCTATTAATAGGATAGTAGCTGAATTCCAATATATATGTTCTGACAATAATATATACTGTTTTTACAATATTAATTTTTCTGTGTTTAATATAAAAACTTTAATTATAGAATAGAAACACACAAATTGTTTTTTTTATTTTGAGAAATAGGTAGCAAGCTAACTGCTTCATTTATTAGAAAAATGAACTAGACTTACAAAATGGAAGCAGCCAGGACTTCCGAAAGGAAAAAAAAAAAGGAAAATGTGGACAAAAAGAACAAAAATAAAATAATAAAAGACAACAACGAAACAAGTAAGCAAAGAACAAAACAAAAAAAAGTAGGAAACGGCGAAAAGGCCGAAAAAGGAGACGAGGCAGTCAGAAGCACGTATTCTAGGCTGACGTCAGGAGTCTAACGCGATCAAGGGCAGGGAGGGTTGGAGAGCTTCGCTCGGAAAAGAATATCGCTCCTCTCAGTCCAAACGACTCACCAAATAGCTGTCAGTAAAGTTAAGGCTTCTAATCTCCTCTGGGCATCTAGTAAACTGAAGAGTCTTGTCCACAGATCTTTCGCCTCCTCCGAGGGTGTTATCAAGTCTTCTGGACCTTCCACGCAAAAGAGTAGATATAGAACGAACATGCAGGAGGTCATAAGGTGATCGCAGCTTTCCGGGGTGAAGGCACAGAAAACGCAGAGTTGTTCTGCAAGCCATCCGCATTTATATAATCTGTCGGCGGTTGAAATTCAGCAAGCAGTAGGACATACCATAAGTAATACAGCAAAGATTTTTACTAACCTAAATGATCCATACTATCTACAAATTAATTCTATTGGCAAACAGTTGCAGAAATAAGAAATACTGCCAAGTAGTATATTGTATAAAATTTAATAAGATAACTAACTCATGTATTTGAGAATAATACACTTTTTTTCTTGAAAAGTATGATAAAAATATTTTAGAAAAAACAACGGAACAATTCATATTATATATAGTAAACTAAGTAGGAAGCATGCATAACATTAAAAATAACAAATAGAACAATTTTCACACGGTGTCCGAGTAGTAAAAATAAAAAAGGCATCCGTTGCAAATTCGTCAATAATTAATAGAGTATGTTATGGGAGAGGTTTTGTAAGTAAAAAAGTTACGACAAACATATCATATGAGAGCTTTAATCAGCATGCTATGCATAAAGAACAGCAAAAGGCTTCATATTGAAGTTGCTAAAAGCTTCATACAAGCAAAGCTACATAAGAGACTACCCAAATATGTCATTCCATTCAAAAAGTATTCAGAATTATAATTCTAATAAATTAGTATTTACAAACAAAAGGATAAAAAGTCGTTTACAACCAACAGTATCTCATAAGACGTATATCAATTAAGAAATTTACCTGCTTTTTTAATACTCAATAATCTTTCGCATTATAATCTATTCGACAGCAAATAAGGCTTGCCTCCAACCCCCAAGAGTTCCAAGTCTCACAATTACCTTAAGTAGATATTTCTCGATAAAGAGTATATGTATTAGTCCGAAATATCAATATTGTACCAATTAAGGATTTTAAACTAAAATTTCAACAGAGTTTAATAAAGACCAAACAATTATCTAGCATTGATCTTTACCTTCAATTTTTTTATTATTTAATAAAAAAAGACATCTATGAGGGGTATATAGGTAAAATATTATCTCAACAAAAGAGATTCCAACAATTGCATCATCATACCGACCGTCCCTAGAGCAAGTGGCGAAGGGTTTGCTGGTTGGTACCCGAGGTCCCAAGTTCGAATCCTAGTTGATTCATATTTTCAGCTAAGTTTATTTCTAAATGAAATAAACGAAGCGGGTAGCGTGCTACCTATCTCTCTCTCAAAAAAAAAAAAAAAAAAAAAAAAACAATTGCATCATCATGTGCGGGCAGAGTCTATCAAAATTGATTGTACAACTCATGGAGGATGGAGGCCACCCAGCATACCTGTGAGAAGTTGACAATTACAGGAAGGATATGGGCAACTCAATCCTTCCTGTAATTGTCATTTATTTATGAATATTTATAGAAAAATTTTCTATAATTTAGTCATTTATTTATGTTTCATGCGCTCAATCATTAGATAAATTGAGTTTTCAAATTAGGTAAATTTATGACTCGTCTGGTTACTAATATGTGACATCCCAATTTTCAAAGTATCATCTATCCTAAAACTATTCTAATCATAGTACACTTAACTTTCTTAATCTTTTGAGTCTACCCATCGTTGAAAATATTATAGTCGGGTTAAAAGTTTTAGTCCTATTATATTTTATAAATAGAACTATCTGAGTTTCATATGACGACCGGCAATTAAGGTCGAAATTTGGTAACAGAGTAGGGCTATCATGGATATAGGTCTCAGCTTTCGTTGCTAGCTTGGTCACGGTCACGGGATGTCATTGTTGCTTTTTTCATTTGGAGTTTTGGTTTTTCAATTTTGTTAATGAACAATGATTGTATGATTGTAATTGTATGATTATGTTAATTATTTGTAATAAATGATTCTTTTTGGTGATTAATGACTTTTTGTTGTATGTATTTGAATGAAACTAAGGAGCCCTCAGACGAAATAAAATTAGTGTTTTTTTTGTTTTTCAATAAAATTATAAAAAATATATTATAATTGGCTCATTACCATTTGATCAATTTAATATTATTTAAAATATTTTTGTTATCACCGTGCTTTCTCATCATACGTAACGAAATTTTTTTATAATCACAAACATAACCTAAAGTATATATTAGCCATTTATAGCCTAATCGAACATTCATCTTTTCAAAGTTTCATTGGAATTTTTAAAATTTTGCTATTGATCACCTGTATTGATATTTTAATGATGACTTACTAATAAAAATGCTCCCGCACTTAATCCAATGTCTCAAATATCACCTGGATTGAAAATTTAAGGGTTAATTGCATACAATTTTCTGTAAACATATCGAATAGAAAATATATACTTATAAAGTTTAACTTTTTATTTTATTTTTGCAAAAGTTAGTGTAATACGGTTCTATCGTATCTGGCCGATCACTTTGAAGGGATCGGGCCTCTAGAGAATTAAGAGGTAGAGAAATAGAGAGAGAAGGTAGAGAAAAGACAAGACATGAGGAAAAAAAGACAATATTGCTTGATTATTTCTTATAATTCCGGATTACATTATATAGAGCCCGTATGCTCCAATTACTTCTAATCATACTAACTTAACATAAATAAACTCATTCCCAAATATATTCCTAAATAACAAAATAATCATCTATTCCTAGCATATTCCTAATATAATAATATTTATTTCCATAACTGAAAATCCTAATCTAGGAATGTATCATTCCACAGCCCTCGAAAGCCACCTTGTCCTCAAGGTGGAAAATCCTCAAGCTTGTCTAATCCTCTTAGATCATCCTCTCTGTTTTCATCATGTTCGGCCTCGATCAAAAATAGTTGTTTTGTTTTGCATCGATGTTCGGGTCTATATTTTTTATCACAATTGTAACAAAGGCCCTGATCTCTTCTTACTTTTGCTTCAGCCGGTGTGAGGCGCTTTATGGGTGGAAGCGTCTCATTAGACATTGGTGTTGTGGAAGCAGACAAAAGGGAAGGCTTAGAATTTATAATGCGATGTTGAGATATCAACTTCTCCTCTTGTAGACGAGCAAGACCGATGGCGACTGACATAGAAGTTGGTCGGAAGGCTCGGACATCATGCTTTAGGTCCTCTCTCAGCCCACTAACGAAGCAACTTATGAAAAATGCCTCAGCTAGTCCTGAAGTGTGATTGGCTAACATTTCGAATCGAGCTTGATAGTCACGAACACTCTGAGTAGGTTCTTGTTGTAATTTTGATAATTCACCCATGTAGTCTTCATACATGGGTAGACCAAAACGAGTGCAGAGTGCTTCTACAAAATTCGTCCACACTATAACTCCACTGTTTTTCTCAAACCATTGAAACCATTGCAATGCTTCCTTCTCCATATGGTACGATGCGAGTGGAACCTTTTGCGCGTCGAGTATTTAATTAAATTTAAAGAATTGCTCTGCTCGATACACCCATCCAGCTGGATCCTCGCCATCCAATCGGAGAAACTCCAGTCTTGTGACATGAGGTATCACCATCATAGAGTTCTCCATAGAAGGAATCAATGTCCCTTCCTTAAAAGGAGTAGGCAGAAGAGGGCGATTTTTATCGGAACTTGCGGCGGTTGTATTTTCGTACGATGCTTGCGGTCGCACATCCATCTTTACGCTCATAGCGATAATTAAATTTTAAGATCATTAATAGAATCGCTAATGAACCTTACTTCGGTCTCCAGTTTGTTCAATCGAGTATCAACGTTGTATCAACGTTGTTCATTTCCTCCCTTCGTATGAACTCTCCGTCCATCTTTCGTAAGGATTCTTTTTTTGCCCGAGTCAGGACCATATAAGCTCTGATACCAAATGATACGGTTTTACCGTATCGGATCGATCACTTCGAGGGTATCGAGCATCCAGAGAATTAAGAGGTAGATAAAAGATAAGAAATGAGGGAAAAGAGACAATATTACTTGATTATTTCTTATAATTCCGGATTACATTATATAGAGCCCATATGCTCCAATTACTCATAATCATACTAACTTAATATAAATAAACTCATTCCCAAATATATTCCTAAATAACAAAATAATCGTCTATTCCTAATATATTCCTAATATAATAATATTTATTTTCCTAACTGAAAATCCTAATCTAGGAATGTATCATAGTGATATTCATATTTATCCATTTGATTTGTTACCGTTAGAGTACTGTTTATTTTTTAATAGTAGATAAGTGAAATGATATTTTTATCCTTACAAATATATCCCTCCAAAAGCTCCAATTATTAGAATTATGTAGAAATATTCTTCCAAAAGTATTTTATCTAATAATATAAAAGGGATAAAAAAAAATCAATTTAACTTATTCACTAATCAGGATTAATTATTTTACTTATGATTAACAATATTTTTCTAACGGATTATAATGGTAGGGTTATATTTGAAAATATTAAAACTTTTATAGAAATAAAAAATAAAAAATTAAATTTTATATAAATATATTTACTATTCAATATGTTTACAGAAATTTGTATATAATTAACCCGAAAATTTAAATACCGTTCCTCTCGCCCTTTGCCCCATGGGCCATGGGCACTTTCCCAAATAGATTTTTTTTTTTTTTTTGTTATTTTTTTTGGGGTCTAAACTAATAAGCTATTCCGTTAAATTTTTCTGTGTAAACTAAGATGTGGCGTGGCCCCACACGAGACGGATAAATATGCACAATGCCTCCTAAACTATAGGACATTTTGGACTAACCCCTTCGTTACAACTTGAATTCAAGATCTAAATTAGAATTTGAATTTAGAAATTAAAAGATGAATTTAAATTTAAATTTAGATTTGGTTTGGAATCTACATTTTGATTTGACATTTGAAATTGAAATTTGAAATCAAAATTTAAATTAAATTTGAAATTTGAATCCAATATCTAAAGTTGAATTTAAAATAAAAGTTGAAAATTAAATTTAAAATCTAAGTTGGAATTTAATTTTAAAATTTTGACTTTAAAAACCTGAACTTGAATTTGGAGTGAAATATCATTTCAAATCTAAATTTGGATTTGACATTCGAATTCAAATACAAATTTTGAATTTAAAATCCAAAATTAAAATCTAAAATTGAATTTACAATTCGAATTCGAATTCGAATTTAAAGCTAAATACATAATTTGAAATTGAAATTGAACTCAAAATCTACATTCGAAGTTGAAATTCAAATTCAAAAGCTCTAAATTTGATTTGAAATTCTAATAAAAAATTAAAATTTAAATTCAAAATTTAAATCCAAAATTAAACTTATATTTGGAATTCGAATTTAGATTCAAAATAAAAGAGCAAAGGGTCTAGCTCAAAATTTCGTATAGTCAAGAGTGCTTTGTGCATTTTTACCCCCCTTTTAATTCGAGCAACGTTATTTATACACTCAAAGAAAATGTATATCATATATCTCACTCATTTAAAAAATAAGATTTTAAAATCTCACCAATTAGATGGATGGGTGTGTATTGATACATCCTAAAGTGCAATGTATATATTAAAACCACATCATTTCAAGGCTATTAATTACTTTACTTGTCATATCAATTTTTTTTTTTTTTTACTAAAAGCTATTTAGATTTTATCACCCCTTTAATGGCAATGTAAGATTTACACACCCTTTTTTTTGGTTGTATAAGAAGTTTTTTTTTTTTTGGCTAAATTACAGAAAATTCCTCCGTTAAAATCCGATTTTTTACTTTTCTCTCCTGTCATTTAAAAACCTACACTTTACCCTTTTGTAAAATAAAAAATATTCACATGAATACGGTATGAACTGTGATGACAAAATAACCATTTTGCCCCTCATCATGTTCACATTAGAGAAGACTGAGGGTATTTTTGACATAAAAAATATATATAATAATATTTTATAAACGACACCCTAACAGTTTACTAACAGAAGGGGGCGAAGTGAATATTTTTTATTTTACAAGGGGGCAAAGTGTAGATTTTTAAATTACAAGAAGGGAAAGTGAAAAATCAGATTTTGACATAAGGATTTTATATAATTTAGCCTTTTAAATTTTAAGAGGTTATTTGCTATAACTCAAACTATTTAGTAAATATCAACCTTTTTTTAAATTTTTACTAAAATTATCTGAATTTTTATCAATCCTTGGATTAGGGGTGTAAGATTTATTTTTGGATGCACAAGAAGCATTTTTCTTTGAGAACAAGATAAAGTAGAGTGAAGGTTTTTAGAGTTAACCCTCTAATAATTTAAAAGTGTTAGCCAAATTATCAACAAATAATAAATAATACATGTATAAAATTTAGTTTTTAGCATTTGAGTTTTAATAAATGCGATAATCACGATTAACTTTATCCACTGAAGTAGGTTTTGGCATCAATAAGATTCATTTATATCGTTAACGTACATTCCTAATCATTTCTTCATCGCTTGACTAATGTAAAGCACTTTAAAATTAATGAAATATGAATTTACGTGGATTAGTAAAATTTTGAAGTTTGGGCGGCAAATATAAAATTTTGAAAATCTAGGTGGCTATTTGCGAATAGACGAAAGTTTAGATCACTCTGGTGCATTTAATCCTTTATAGTAAGATATAATTAAGTTGGTTATTTGCATAGTAATATATAATTAAGTTGGTTATTTATATAGTAAGAATGTAAGATATAATTAAGTTGGTTATTTGTATAATAATATATTTTTTAAGATAATAGGCATGCAAATCTAGTAACATTGTAGTGTTGTATTGAAAAGTACATAACAAAATCTAATTATCAAGTAGTACCAGGACTAACCATACATTTTACCTTCTAATTAGTTGACTCCTCTTAACTTTTCACATTTTCTTGAATTTAGTGAATTTGATAAATTAAATTAGATTTTACTTGGCTATTTACGGTTCTATTACTAGTAGGGCTGGCAAATGAGCGAGCCGGCTTGTGTTCAATTCGCGTTCGGCTCGATATTCGGTTCGCTTGAGCTCGGCTTGAATTAATTTCAAGTCGAGTTTGAGCCTAAATTTAGGCTCGAAATTAATTTCAAGCCAAGCTTGAGTATTACCGGGCTCGCTCGAATTAGGCTCGAAAAACTCGAAATATATATATAAAGTCTGCTATATTATTAATAGTACCAACCACTTGCTATTAGGTTTTCGACCCTTGGATGAAGGGATGTGCGGTTAGGATGATAGTGATATTCTAGAGTTGAGTGGGTGGTTAGTTAAATAGTATGATTTATTGAGTGAAACTGGTCAAACGGATAGATCTAACGGCAAAAAATTCGACAGCACTAAGCATTTGGTATTATCGATAATATAGTAGCCGGACTCTCTCTCTCTATATATAGTCCGGCAATTATACTATCTATAGTACCGATTGTTTTGTGCTATCGAGATTTCTGCCGTTAGATCTACCTATAAATATAGAGTCCGGCTACTATACTATCCGATAATACCAAGCATTTGGTGTTGTCGAGTTTTTTGCCGTTAGATCTACCCCTTTGGCCATTTTCATCCGTTAGATCATACTATTCAATTACCTACCTCCTCAACTCTAGAGGGCTATTATCATCCTGACCACACATCCCTTCATCTAAGGACCAAAAATCTAATAGCAAGTAGTTGATACTATTAATAATATTGTAACCTAATTCTATATATATATATAAATAGGCTAGGGCTACTATATTATTATGAGTATAGACTCCTTTATATTTATAAATTTTTCGCCGTTGAATGTGCAATTAGGATACTAGTGGTCCCGTAGGATTGGTTAAATAGTATGATTTACGGATGAAAATGGTCAAAAGTATAGATCTCACGATAAAAAACTTATGAGTACAAAGGGGTCTATACTAATAGAGTATAGTAGCCGAACTTTCTCTATATATAATTATATATAATATATATTTTAATTATATAAATTTATATTATGTATTTTAATTATATTTATATAGAATTTAGATTATTGGGCCCATAAAACCAAACCAGCAAAATCCTACTTTAATTGCTCTCTCTCTCTTTTTCACTCGCTCATAGAGTTGTTTTTTCTAATTTTTTTAATATTATAATATCGTATTTCATGCATTCATTTTGTATATTGAGCTATTAGACATTTTTTGTATTGAATTTTAGATAATATTTTATAAAAATTAAACTATAGATTGCACGATGTTAAGAATTTCAAACCGTTCGTTTACGGCTCGAGCTCGCTCGAATCGAAATTAGTCTCGCTAGAGCTCGGCTCGAATTAATTTCAAGCCGAGCTTGAGCCTAAATTTAGGCTCGAACAAGCTTGAGCTGAGATAAGCTTGCTCGATAAGCTTGCTCGAGCTCGGCTCAGTTTCCACCCCTAATTACTAGTTCTCTGGATAAAAGTTTTGTATAAGGGCCTGTTTGAAAACCTTGTAATTTATACTCCGTATTGAATTTTTTTTTGGTGTATTGTCGAAAGAAGTGTTATATCGGTAGGGTAACATATTTTACCTAAAACGAAAATATATCTTATTTTGGAAAGCTAATTTGAATGTTGAATATGGTATTTTTAATCGTACTTCTCATCACTAGGAATGTTAATGAGTATGAATATTCAAAATTTTATTCAAACGCAAACCCGAACAAAGCGGATATTTTCAATGCCAAACGGATATGGATATCAAAAATGAAAATCCGACAGATTTGGATTTCGATATGGATTTTGACTGTACCCGACTCGAACCCAAATTTATTTTGCATTATATATATATATTTGATGTTATATTTGAATTTTTATTTTAAATATTTAGATTTAATGTAATATGTTTTTGAAATATTGAAAAAAGAAATAATTGTTTCAGATTCGAATTTTCGAGTTCAGATTCGGGTTTCGGATTTTTGGTCGGGTTTGGATTTGGATATGAATTTTTAAAATCCATCATGAATCTGATCCGTTTACATCTCTACTCACCACTAAATGCTGCATACTGTTTGTAAGTCAATCGAAGGAATATACTGAATAAATCAATATGACTTTGGTCACTTCACAGATAAAATATATTATTCTATCAAATTATGAGTATCAAAATCTTTCTAAGAAGTAAAAAATTAAACTGATATTTTCCAATCACACAAGAAATATCCCCATACTAAGTTAAAATTCTGACATTAAAAAAGGAACGATAGCCCCAATTCGAACGTGGGAATTAATGGCTTGAAAGATTTTGATATTTATAATTTGATAAAATAATATATTTTATAAATAAGGTTATTTATTTTGTTATGAAAAGCTAACTTAAAAGGCCCATATGGTATCATTCTAAACATTCATTCTAAACATTTTATCGTACTTCTCATCCATCAAATACTATTTTTTTAGTGATTCGAAAGAAAACGCCGAATAAAATGTCCATTCATCTAGACAAAATTTAAGTCACTTTATCGATGAAATATATTTTTCTGCTAAATTATCAATACTAAAATTTTATTTTATATACATATATAAAAGAAAGATAGTATACTATCTGTTTCGTTTATTTTTTTTTTAGAAATAAACATAGCTGGAAATGTAAATAAATTAGGATTCAGACTCGAAACTTCGGATACTAACTACTAAATCATTTATCACTTGCGTTAAGGACGGTTGATGCAATGAGTTTTTTGAGAACAAAGAATATATCCTATTGACTTGGGAGAAGAATTTTTTATTTTGAACAAAGAATATATAATTTATTTTTTATTTTAACTTTGAAAGTTTAAATTTTGAAATTTAAAATCTCAAATTTTAAATTCAAAATTTAAAATTTGAAATTTCAAACTTTAATTTAAGATCAAATTTAAATTTGAAAATATAAAATATCAAATTTTAAATTTCAAATTAAAATATCAAATTTAAAATTTAAAATTTAAAATTTAAATATAAACTTTAATTTTGAGATTAGAAATAATAAATTTAAAAATTTAAAATTTTAATTTTTAATTTTTCAAATAAGAATAGGGGTGGAAACAATTAATAAAAAAATTATTATAATAATGTATAAATTTTTTTAAATTCTACTTAAACTTAAATTTAATAAAAGAATTTATTATAATATTTAAATATAATTTACTATAAATTTTTATTATATATTTAAATATAAATAATAATATATAATTTAGTACAATTAATAATTTTATAATAAAAATAATGTATTATAAATATAAATTTTAAAATTTTAAAATTTTAAAATAGATAAGGTGGGAACAATTAATAAAAACTATTTATTATAATAAATTTATAAATTTTTAAAATTCTACTTAAACTTAAATTTAATAAAAAGAATTTATTATAATATTTAAAATAATTTTATTATAATTTTATTATAATATTTAAATAAAATAATATGTATTAATATAGTACAATTAATAATTTTATAATAAAAATAATATTTATAATATATAAACATATTATATTTAATAATTTAGTTTTATTTAATTATATATTTTAATTAAGTTTGAATTAAGCATTGGAATATGCTATTCCACCAAATGGTGGAATAGCAAATCCCTTGCTATTCCGGGATAACCGGGATGAAGCAGTTTACCGGGATAAAATATTCCGGCAAAAAATTATTTTGTTTGGCGGAATAGCGGGGATAACTTTCGTTATTTATACCGCCAACCAAACGGTGCCTTAAAGTTTAATAAGACAACATATTTTATATACGAGATAATTTATCTTATTATATATGAAATGCTAACTCAAAAGTCCATATAGTATCATTCGAAACATTTGATTTTACTTTTCATTTATCAAATACTGCATGCTATTTTTTTAGTAATTCAAAATACAAAATTTAAGTCACATTATAGATAAAATATGTTATTTGCTAAACTATCATTTATCAACACTAAAATTTTATTATAAAAATTAAAAATTAGACTCACGTTTTCCAAATTCCAATCGCACCAAAATTTTTTCTGAGCAAATAAATTATTATTAACTAATTTTTTATTTATTTGGACGTAAAGAAAAGGACAAAAGTACAGCATCATCAAAGCTGCCCCTTTTTCTTTTGTTTTTTTTAATTAAAGTGGACGCAGCTTTCCCTGCTTCAGCGAAGCTCTTCCGCTCCACGCGGCGAAGACAAATTCTCTTCCCCCCGGCTTTTCTCCTCCACATATATATTTGTATGTGATCTTTGAACATAAATATAAAATTTTAATAAATAATTTAAGGTGAAAATTGCGCATAATTTTACTGTTCAATTTTGATTCGGAATCAAAGAATTAAAATTTAACTATTTTTTAAAATTGAACCAAATCAAAAACCATATAAATCGACAGTTTGGTTTGATTTGGTTTGGTTTGGTTTGGTGTGAAATTATGAATGTTCTTGTGCAGAAGCTAGAATGCAGCAGCCACATCGCTGATGTGGTGTTTCTCAACTAATCAAACTGTTCCTCTGAATTTCACCAATTATATTATTATTTTTTAAAAATAATTTTATTATATTTTCTCTTGAAGAAAAAAATATGATTGGTTGGATACCAATGACGTGGTCTAACAGCGACTTAGGGGCCGTTTGGTTGTATGTAGTTGCAACTGCACTGCAGTTGTAACTGCATGTAAATGCTAATTTCGTATTTGGTTTGATGTATTTAACTCCAACTGTTGCAGTAGGAACTGCAGGAAGAGGCCCAACTGCAGCAGTTCGAACTACATCCAAATTGACCGCAGTTCCAACTACAGCAATTGGAGAGAGTAATTTTAAATAAAAGGTATGCTTACCTCCTCAATATTTTTTAAACAAAAATTATTTTTCTTTTTTACATTAGAGGTAATCTCACCATCATATATATAAAATAATAAAATTTTAAAAATTATTTCTCAACTGTATGCAACCAAATAAATTATTTATACTTGCAGCGCTTTCTACTACATCCAACAAAACAAGATTTATATAGTTATAACTGCTGTATTTTCAACTGCATGTATTTCTTTTTTTTACCTTTTTTTTTTTAGAGATAGGTAGCACGCTACCCGCTTCGTTCTTAGCTGGAAATGTGAATCAACTAGGATTCGAACTTGGGTCTTGGATACCAACCACCAAGCCCTTTGCCACTTGCTCTAGGGACAGTCAGTCATGTATTTCTAATTACACTGTATTTATAATTACATCTAACCAAACGGCCCCTTAGTAGATTTCCTCCTATCTCACGGAAAAGTTTAGTCACATGACGTGATGTCTTCAGCCAATCAAGTGCAATCATAGATTTTATCCGGTCTATCATAATTATAAAAAATATATATTTTTATTATATGTTTTTCTCGAAAAAAATGATCGGTTCTGTGAGAGCCTAAGTAGTCTAATATATAAGATATAATAAAACTAAATTTCTTAATTCGACTATAATATCTTGAACGGTAGTTAAGTCCAAGATATTAAGAGAGGTGACCTCCTGAGAAGTTGGTGTTACAATCATCGGCCAGAGTCATACTGATGACTGTTGTGGGTAGAACACGGCTCGTAAAAAAATCGATTAAGGTTAGAAAAATGAGTCTTATATCGCCTGATAATGTGAGTCTAAGTCTGATAAAAATATCAAAATTTGAACAAAAAAATATACGAATTCGAAATAACCTTATATATAAATATAAGGGAAAACTTCAAAAACCCTCTATGTGGTTTCGTAGTTTCTCACTTTGCCCCCCCGTGGTTTCTTTTTTCTCTTTTTCTTATCAATTTTATTAATTTTTTTTCTTAAATCAGTGATAAAGTTAAAATTAAAGGGTACTAAAATGAATATTTGATAAATCTAGATGTGTATCTGAAGTTTTTTGTATATAATTTAATGAAATATTAACGAAAAAGCTACTTAAAGGATAAAAACGAAATCACAGGAGGGCAATTTAATACATTTTAAATCACAGAGGGACAAAGTGAGAAACTACGAAACCACGTGAAGGGTTTTTTGAAGTTTTTTGTAAATATAAATGGGCAAAAATTCTTAATCGGATTACAGTATTATTATTTATTAGTAGACTTTCTTTTGTGATCTCTACTTCCGCCTCACACCCAATCCCCCCGTGGCCATGATGATGATGATGATGTGATGATGCTCGGGGTGACGTCATCCTCCGAATATACGTCGCTCACCTCTCTCTCTCTCTCTCTCTCTCTCTCTCTCCCCCACACGCGTGGCTTTAAATTCCGCGCAAGCTAGAAACATTTCCGTAGCTCGCACGGTTCTTTTGTGTAGTAGTAGTAACCCTCCCCATTTTGTATGTATGTACATTTCGATCAATTTTGGCTCCAATTTTCTTTTTTCTTTTT
Source organism: Ananas comosus (assembly GCF_001540865.1). Classification (NCBI taxonomy): domain Eukaryota; kingdom Viridiplantae; phylum Streptophyta; class Magnoliopsida; order Poales; family Bromeliaceae; genus Ananas; species Ananas comosus. The sequence goes on from NC_033624.1 coordinate 11,634,769, forward strand.
TTTTGTCGGTTCCCTTGGGCTTGGGTTCTAATAATTTTCGATGAATGTATCTATATAGTCGGAAAAAAAAATGGCGACGACGATGACGACGACGACGACGACGATGATGACGACGACGATGACGACGCCGCTGCTGGAAGAGAAGATGCAGAGGAGGTACTACAACAACTGTCCGGGCTGCAGGCAGGATCGGAAGAACGCGGCGCATCCGGGGATCCCGTACCGGGACTTCTTCTACATATGGCTCGTCACTCTCTGCTCCAGTAATTTCTCATTTCCGTTTCGTTTCATTCCTTTTGTTCCTTTTTTTCTTTTCTTTTCTTTTTTTTTTTTCCATTTTTTACCAACAAAACGCCGCACTTTCCCCTTCTGGCTTTGTTTTTCTCACTTCTCAGCGTGGGGAAATAAAAAATAAAAAAATTCAAGAAAAAAAAAAAGCTTTCCATGAAAAATCGTTTTTCTCAGTTTTTTTTTTTTTAAAAAAATGGTTAAATTATAGAAAATCTTTATGTAAATACTTATTTTTTTACCTTTTGTTCCTGATTTTTAAAAATTTATGCTTTGCCCGATTAAAATTTTAGAAATATTTTTAGAAGGTACGGGCCGGCCTTAATATAGTGGGGAAAATGTCTTTTGTAGAGAAAAAAAAAATTTTTAATATATATTTTTTTATTTTGAAGAATATTTTTTGTATAAATTATAAGAAATGGATGAAATCGTGATAGAATTCTGATGGATGAGACTAAATATATCAATTTGATACTTATGAAGAGAAGTTTTGTAATTTAGCCAAAAAATATTTCAAACATACTTATATTGTTTCCAAACCAAACAGGTATCAAAATGTGATTGCGAGCTAGAGGCCTGCTACTCCTGTACAAACAATGTTGGAATTAATATTGTCTATTATTGTTAAATATAAAAATATATAAGCACTGTTCTCTAACAGTTTAAGTTTTTAGAGTACAACGATTATTTCATATGGTATCAGAACACGAGGTCTTGAATTCGAGTCATGCCAGGTTTATTTACGTCATGACCAGCTTAAGTTTTTAGAGTACAACAGTCATTTCACAATTATGTTACTATCAGAATGCGATTGTTGTAGTGCTTGGATTATCATCTACTGGCTCTATTAAGGCAATATCTTTCTATAATCGAGCGAAATTAGTTTAGACCTTTGCGGTTTGAATGTTGTATAGTTGTTTCTTTTATTGTCATCTAGTAATAATTCTCTCTTTTACCACCTCACTTGTACAGCTTCAATTTGATTAATATTTGCTCGGATGTTCTTGTTTGCAGCCTTACCGATACAATCGGTGTTTCCGTTCTTGTATTTCATGGTATGTACTACTCACCTAAGTATTACAATCCAAAAACACACCGCGAATTTGGCGTAAGAATTGTGTTGATGATATAAACAGATAAGAGACTTGCACATTGCGAAAGAAGAAGAAGATATAGGATTTTATGCAGGTTTTGTTGGTGAGTTTTTTTTTTTTTTTTTTTTTTTTTTTTTTGCTTCTATTCTCTCTCGTCTCGTGGCCATTCGCACAATGCGTCTCTGCGAAAAATTGACAACACTTTTGTTGAAAGGATCCACATATATGTTTGGGAGAGCATTGACTTCTGTACTATGGGGAGTGGTGGCTGATAAATACGGCAGGAAGCCGGTTATTGTGATAAGTATTCTTTCCGTGTAAGTATGGTGTTTTGCCTTGTTTCATAACTAGAATGATTTATTTGTCGAGGAATTTGAGGATATTTTGTTTTCTGTTTCAGAATTATAGTCAATAGCCTGTTTGGGCTCAGTTCAAGTTATTGGATGGCGATCACCACAAGAGCGCTTCTTGGACTTCTGTGCGGCATACTCGGCCCCATAAAGGTATTTGCTGCTCCAGTTGATTGCAAGGGGTTGATAAAACTTTTTCTCTTTTTTTTGCTTTGATTGTTAATGTGTCCTCTCCAGGCTTACGCTTCAGAAGTATCCCGAAAAGAACACCAAGCTCTAGGATTGTCGCTCGTAAGAAGCTTCTTCCATGCTTGTTCCTTGTTTAGTAAAGTGAATTTTATCCAGGATTAATTATCACTTATGTTGAACATATATATATATATATATATATTTTCAAGGTTGGTACGTCGCGTTGTATAGGTTTGATTGTTGGGCCAGCTATTGGAGGTTTTCTTGCACAGGTGATGATCCATTTCGAATAGAACCTTCACTAATTTCATGTTCAAAAGTATACATCTATAGTGTTCATCCAAACATGCTACCTTGTGTTTTTATGAAATGTGTATCTAAAAGAATTATCAGAGCATGATCCTAAATCTGTGGATTAAACAATATATTTATGTTATTCAAGAATGTGCTTTTGGATTTATATTTTTTTTTTCCTTTGTTTTGATAAATAATATTATAGTAAGAAATTTTCTGTTGTAAATTGATAATGTAACTTGAAAATCTAATTTAAGAACCTTGCTTAATTAATCAAATGTCATACAAAAATGCCTGTCATCTTTGTACTGCTGTTTTATGTTATGATAACTGTGCGCGAATCTCTTATGTTACGGGTGCATTAATACAGTATATTATTGCTTCGCAAGATGCATTCGAATGATATTTCAGTGTGTTTGTCCATATTTTCTAAGAGCTTTCACCAGGATTATTTGAACCTTTTTCAATATTTATACATGCTTAGCTTGAGCTAATTTCATAATCTTAACATAAGATTGTCTGATCGTTTGTGAATATTGTATCAGCCCGCGGAGAAATATCCAAACATATTTTCTCAAGATTCTTTATTTGGCAGGTAAACAATTGTCCATTTATAAATTTAGTAGCTCTGTTCTTCAGTCCCTCCATATTTTTCTAAAAATATCTTGTTTCAATGAACTTCAGGTTTCCGTACTTTTTGCCCTGCCTTTGCATCTCACTTTTTGCAGTTTGCGCATTGATAGCCTGTTTTTGGCTTCCGGTGAGTTCACAATACCTCTCTATAGCTTCTTCAATCATCTGTACTATGAGTGTTTTATTTTTTAATTTATAATCTCTGTGCAATACTCAAGAGTCCAATAGCCCAAGTGAGTAGTGCCGACTCGATTGTAGCAATATTTTCCATAAAAGCGCATAGCGAGTACATGTAAATTTTTTTTGCCCCTTTACCTATTTCAAGTCCATTGATGCTGGCGACCAAGCCGATATATTCTATGTTTTGAGCTATTGATCTCGTGTTACTTTTTTGGTGATTTTTTTCTATCTTGGTTTTCTTTCTCGACTAACTTCTTTTAAGGACCTAAAAGGTTCTCGGTTGTGATCAATCGAGTAGTGTTTGTTAATGAACTTTGAATACTTCTGCAGGAGACTTTGCATATGCATCACGGAGACAAATTGCAAGATACGTCGGTTGAAACCTTAGAGGAATCACTAATTGATTCGGATTTGAAAGCAAATGGAGAAATCGCTGACGAAGGAGGCTCGGTTTCGAAGCAAAGCTTGCTTAAAAATTGGCCATTAATGTCAGCAATAATTGTTTATTGTGTTTTCTCCCTGCAAGAAATGGCTTATATTGAGGTACTATCACTTCTTAAGCATATCCTCTCATGTTGTTGACTACAATTTTTTTTTTGTTTTCATTTTTTTTGCCTTTGAAAAATTGCACTGGGGTTCTTTAAACTTTTACTATTATAACTGTTGCAGTTTATAACCTTTGCATTTTGTTGCAATTTTACCCTTTTGTTTAAATTCTTGCTTCGAACTCGACATAATTCTCATCCATGTGTAAGCAATTTCTGGATTTCTCTTATTTACAACAGTTGTGTATGCATCTCCATCCAATTTAATCTCGATCGAAGAACAAAATTACCACAAAATCCAAAGATAAGAGACCAATTTTGAACAATTGAAGGTTGAGGACCAAACTGAATCCTTGTAAAAATGCCGGCCATCGGGGGTCAAATTTACCCTTAAAAGAAAATCACGTGCCTCTATGCGCCTTTATGTTGATATCAGGTGGTTTCTCTGAGTTCAACCATCACACATGTAACTATTAAAAAGCCGAAAAAGTAATTGGTAAAATATCTGATATAATTTAGATACTGTGATATTCCATTTGCTTTTCACCTTTTAGTCCAATTTAGTATTTATATATATGCGCACTCAGGGGCTGTTTATTCCTACAGATATTCTCCCTTTGGGCCGTCAGTGATAGAAAATATGGAGGATTGAACTTTTCTACTGAGGATGTAGGCGAGGTTCTTGCAATCACAGGTACTTCAATAGAAACCTAAATCTGCATAAATTTTATTTGATTTTACATGTTGCGAGTCCGATAACAGTGTGTCTTTTTGTGTATTCTAGATGTAGAAATTCTAATGCATAAATGGAATTAGATATGCTCCCAAATTCCTACAGATATGGTGAATCATTCACAGAAATTCGTACAGACATGCTCGTAAATCATCACTCTAATCGATGAACTTTCACGTTCGACAAGATTCTGATGCAAACAGATTTAGACTAGAGCCCACCTTGATACTGCAAATAAGTTCTTATTTTCTTCTATCGCGTGACAGCAATTTAGAAATCTTGCACTTCCACATTCATTTTTTTTTCTCTGTAGTAGCTCAGAGCAAGCTGAGGCAAAGGGTTATTTTCACATTTTTCTAATGTTGTTAAATCTACAAGTGTATGTCTTTCTTTAAACGACAAATTTCTCCACTTTTCTTGTCATTGAATTGTGGAATTAGCTTGCGAGACTTGCACTAATCAAATGAAACTATTCAATGTAATCATTGACCATTCACACTTGTTTTCTTTCCAAAATGCAGTATTTTTCAAAGATCTATTTCTTTTTCATGTTTTAAGATAACTTCTTTTGTATGGACATTGAGTTGCTAACCTGTTATTTGTTGTTAGGTGTTTCTCTTCTAGTTTACCAGATTCTTCTTTATCCATTTGTTGTGAAATGGTTGAGTCCTGTCCGATCAATCCGATTGGCGGCGGTATGCATCCAAATTCTCTATCTTTGTCCTTCAAATCAAAATGCTGCTTGAGTTCTTCTAATACATTAATGATGATTTTCAATGCAGGTCTTGACCATACCCCTTTTCGTCGCTTTTCCATTCATGTCCAATTTATCTGGGATTGTACTTAAATTGGTAGTCAATTGTGCATCCTTCGTGAAGAACGTTTTTTCTGTGAGCGCTACTTCCGTCTTAAACTTTTTCATAGCATACCGTAATCTATTTTATTCTACTTATAAGCTAGAGATGAGTGAAAAACAAGTGTCGCGTAGAAACATGAAATTCAAAGTAAATTTGATACCATTCCAAATCCACTATCCATGCTTCCTTTGGTTACAATAATTTTGTTATCACTATCCACGCCGACCATGTTGTTGATATTGTCTCATAATCTGAATTAGATGCTCTTCAATTGTCCAAAGAGCCTCATTTTCCGTCACGCAATAGTAACCGTGTTGTCGAGTCGAGTCATCGTTTAACAATTTCATGTCTTCTATATCTAATGCCTTTGCTTCTATACATAATTAGGTAACCGTCATCACCGGGCTGAACCTTGTACAGAACAATGCTGTGGTAATAATCACATCTCATCGTTCTTTCGCCCCCTTTTTTTTTATTGTTTCATCTATTTTATATTCCTGGTGTCGAATATGCATTTTCTTCGACAATTTTAATTTCTAGCCTTAATAAGTTATGCGTGCAAACAGTGTCAAGAACAAAGGGGCGCTGCTAATGGCATCTCGGTGACTGCGATGTCTCTGTTTAAAGCAGCGGCTCCGGCAGGCGGAGGAGCTCTGTAAGTATTCTGTGTTATTCCAGCGGCTCCTCAAACTTTATTTTATTGACTTCCTTTTTTTTTAAACCTTTGAGAACCAAGAGCTTCGCCCCCTACAGCCGATCTCACCGGAAAATGGCGGATCATTTGCATCCTATACATCCTCTATGTTTATTTGGCAATCAAAACAAAAATTTACTTTTCTTATTTTAACTTCAAATTTTTAAATATGATGAATTTGCAAGTTGATCGTGCAATCTAAGCAAAAATTCGGCTTCTGCCGCCATCGGCCTATGCTCTAGCTGCCCCTGCAGCACTTTCCAACAAGTACCTTCAAATTACAGATGTTTTTTCGAAAAAGGATATCTAAATGTTTTTTTTAACTAAAACTATGATCTACATTCTTGGAATATAGAGTTGTTCAAAACACTTTTCACAAAGAACTGCGTTTTATCCGAACTTTCAAAAGCGTTTATCACCCTTTTTGTTTCTTTTGAAATGTAAGACATAGTGACTGCCATTGTAGCTACTTACCGCTCTCAATTATTTTTCTTGCAGATTTTCGTGGGCTCAAAAACGCACAGATGCTTCTTTTTTGCCAGGTACTAATTGTCCGAGAGTCTCTCTTTCAATATAATCTTAGTTTAAATATTGTGACTAGTGCTAGATTAGGGTGAGAGCCATTCCCTAAGTATTATTCAGTAATACTACTTAATCATTTCTCATTTGTGTTTTAATCGCACTTAATAACATTAGCATACACATAATTTTTTACATTACACTTGGTAAGACTTTCTTAAACTTCGCCTTTTCTTTTCGATATGTCGCATCCTTGTGATAACTCTGATTGGCCTCTTTTCGATATAATTTTGCAGGCGATCATATTGTTTTTTTCGCCTTAAACGTTATTGTGGTGCTCGGGCTTTTAATGACCTACAAGCCCTTTCTAGCTAAACCCGGCGCGAAGTAATACTTCGTAAAGAAGCTCAAAATCTAAGTGGAGAAGATCAAGCAGCAGCTTCTTGCTTCATTATTGTAACTGGTGTTCCTCATTCTTCTGTTTCCTTTTCTCGAGGAATTGTAGCTTATATAATGAAAGAGAATTTGTCACTCAAGCTCTGAAGAATCACAATACATTTTTCCGTAAAAGTTTTATGTTAGAAGAGGTAATCCATTTTTAATTACCTTAAAAGTTCACTAGAACTGTTTTATTGGTGATCAATGAGTACAATTTCTTAGTTAGATGTGTTTGGGCCAAGTATTAAGCTCTGTTTTGGTCTATTGAGTGTAAATGGATGATTAGAAGTCCATTCGAATTACACTAAAAGGGAACGTTTGGTTCACTGTTTGTAATATTTCGATGGTCCTACATATTTTCTATTGAAATTGTTCAAACTATTATCATTCAACTCAAATTGAGTAGTTACCAAAGGTGTTAGTGAAATGGTGGAATTATTGTTGATTCCTGGGTAGTAGAAATACTACATTATTGTGGTTTGTGGGGGTATTATTATTTCATACTTGATGGGAATTATTAGTGGCTATTCATTGATCCAAACACCCTACAGGTTGGGCGTTTCTCAATTAGGCTTATGACCATGATGGATACTTAGGCTTGGGGCGGATCAATTACGACTCGGACTCGAATAGATATTAGTTGGTTTCGAGTCCATCTACTTGGCCATATGATATTTACAACTTAGCCATCCATTGATATTGATTAAAGATTTATTAAAAAATATTGATATGTAATATTATTTTTATATGTTATTGATGTGTTGAAAATATAATAATTTGAAGACGGAAGGCTACTACTTTCTTCCATAATAGTTGGAGTGCAGCACAATCCCACGCACTGTGCAAAGTCATCACTCCCATTAATAGCAAAATTTATTGGCCTGTTCGCATGCTTCCTAGTTCCAGACCTCCATTTACGCGCCAGACGTCCCTTCGCTCTCTCCAGCTGATTTCATATCTTTTTTTCAGAAAAATACAATAAAAATATTTTTAAAAAAATTATAATAGAATGGGTGGATTTCAGAAAATTCTTTTTTATTGACTAGGACACTGCCAGATCGTTGGCGCTAACTATTAATTTCAAAAACTTAAGCTGTTAAAAATATAAAACCAATTCACTTAAAACGTACAAATATAGTGCTCACGAATCTCGATTGTCATTCGACCCACCCGGTCTCACATCACTTCGAATATGACTCGGCGCACCTAGCGTCGCACCATTTTGAATATGACTCGGCCCAACATAACCTCCCACCATACGGCAGAATGCTGATTTATTTAAGCCAACAATTGGGACACCACATCAGCAATATAAATATTGTATTTTAATTTTTTTTTTAAATATAGATAGTTCATACAAATAATATTACAGAGCGTGACCGACCGTCTCTAGCGTAAATAGTAAAAAGTTTAATAATTAATATCCCAGATCTCAAATTTCAATCTAGTTGTTTTATATTTACAATTAAATTTCTTTCTAACCGAAATAATGGATTACCTTTCTTTAACAAACACAAAAAGGCAGAGAGTCGAGGGGGATTGTTTTATAAAATAACTTTTTAAAATTTTGTAATTTGTTAAATAACTCTATCAAATTTATTTTTGAAAAAATAATTCTTTTTTTGTCACGTAGTAGTCACGGCAGATGTTTCCTTTGAAGACAATGAATGATTCACCGTCTTTATAATATAAGTATTGAAGGCAGCGAACGATTCACTATCTTTATAATATAAATATTGAAGATAGTGAATGATTCACTGTCTTTACTAAAGCGGTGAACCAAGGCGGTGAATCATTTACCATATTTAGTACAACCTTACACCCTCCGAAATTTGAAAGAAGATTTTCTCTAAATTCTCGACTATGGGATTGAAATATAGATAGGATGGTGAACTATTCACCGTATTCTCTAGGCACATTTTTTATTTTTCTCTCAGAACTCAAAAATTTAGAATTACACTAAAGACAGTGAATAGTTCACCGTCTTAGTGAAAACGGTAAATAATTAACCATTTTCAGTGTTTATATTAGAAAAACGATAAATCGTTCACCGTCTTACTGAATATGATGAACGATTTATCGTCTTCATAACAAATTTTCAACCAGACGCCTATGTGGCAAAAAGAAGAGTTAATTTTTTAAATATAATTTTTACATTATTATTTTATAGCTATTTTGGGTTAATTTCATTTCTACCCTCACAAAACTATGAAATATCATAAATACCCTTCAAATTTTTAAATTTTCACAAATACCCTCTAAATACAATATTTCTTTCATAAATGTCCTTACCGTTACTATTTTGCTGACTTCCGTTAACTCAACATTTTTTTACTTTACTTTAAAATATAAAATTACCATTTTACCCTTTATTCACTATTTCTTTAGAGGGACAATTTCATTCATACCCTTGACAAGTTTAAGATTATAATAAATGTCCCTAACAATTTGAAATATCAAAATTAATCCTATGAATATTTAATTTGTTTTTAAAAAAAACTCCAAAATATACTATCATTAGTTGGGATCGTTTTAATCTTAGTTACATTATAGTATAATGAAGGTTAAGAATAAAATTGTCTATTTTATCCCTAAATATTGAAAATTGGTGAGGGGTACATAAATGTATGCTAACCCATTTCTTTTTTTAAATTTTTATCCATTCAAATTTTGTTTATTTTGATTTCAAATATTTTAATCAATTAAATATAGAAATTCAATTAATCAGTTAATTAGCTATTAAATGAATTTTGCTATTTTCAAATGAAAATTAGTTAAAGGTATTAAAATTTGATGGAATAATTATCTTACTTTGTGAAATTTTTATTAATTAAAATTTCATGTTTTCAATTTGTTATTTCAAACTATTATTGGTTCATATAATGTCCATTGATTATAAAAATTTAGTAAGTCTTTTCATAATAAAACTAATTTTTTATCTGGGGTCGAATTTTATACTAATGTATTGCTCTCAGTTATAATGTGTATTCACAACCACAAACTTTCTCTATTTTAAGTAGTCAAATTAAAATTTTTTATTATTTTATAATCGTTGTAGTAAAAGAAAATGTAACTAAAATGAATTATCTTCTTATTTTAACAATGAAGCAAAATAAAATTTAATTTAACTACAATTTATTTGAAATAGAAATATTTATTTCTAATTGAAATGAATAATTTTTCTAAACTAAATCAATCAAATTTTACTAAATCTTTAGTCTAGATAGAGTTTAGTTAAATTTCAAATATAACAGGGGTATTTATGAAATAAAGTAAGTAATTGACCATTAAATATAAGAGGGGTAAAGTTGGAATTTAAGTATTATTAACTTCAATTTGGATGGGCACTTAATGGTAGGGTTATTTTTGAAAGTTTTTTAAATTTAGGAGGGTATACATGATATTTCAATTTTTATATGGATATTTATGAAATTAGATAATTTTAGAAGTGTATTGAGAAAATTTTTTCTATTTTATAAATTATAAAATTTTAAAGAATTATTTTGTTAAAATATTCAGTCGAGCGGTCTCCACACACTTGGCGACCAGTGTCGAGCAAGCATGTGTTGCCACGTCATCATACGCATAACCTTTTGTCCTTTCCCTAGCAGTGGCACTCCCCGTAAATAATGAGAAATCCGAGGGCATTTCTACAACCACCCTCCCCATCCCCTCCCCCTCTCTCTCTCTCTCTCTCTCTCTCTCTCTCTTTGTCCGGAGCTAATAAGCGAGTCAGTGGCGATCTCAGCAAATTCTCTCTCGTCTCCGCCCGATCGGATCTAGAAGCTTCGAGAGGATTAGGGTTTTTTGGGGAAGGGGGGTGGGGGGAGATGGGGAACGCGAGTGGGAGGGAGGAGGCGGAGGAGAACGGAGGTGGCGGCGGCGGCGGCGGCGGCGGCGGAGGAGGAGGATACTACGACGGCGACGACGACGATGGAGACGACCCCGGGGTGATGGGATCGTCGCGCGCCGACCCGCGCCTCCCCGACCCCCTGCGCCGTCCCCCCTCGCCGGGATCGTCCGAGATCTCCCCGCCGGAGAGCCCCGGGCGCTCGCGTTCTCCCCTCATGTTCGCTCCACAGGTGATCGCGATTCTGAATCCTTAATTCCTTTTTTTTTCTTCCGGATTTTTTCTGATATTTTTTTTGTGATTTGTCTTGATATCTGGGAGTGGTGATATAGGAATCGCATTGCTGAGTTCGTATAATTGATGTATCAGTTTTGGTCAGGATCGAGAGAGAATTGGCTTAATCTGGTTTGATAGGTTTTATGGTGAGAGAGATTAGGGTTTTGCATTGATCTGGAGTTGGGTTCGAGCTTTCTTTTTTGGGGTAGTTTTGGTAGGTTTCTGAGAGGTGGAAGTATAGTAGAATGCAAGTGGAACTGGGGATTTTGCTATTTATACTTCCACTAATGGATGTAGATGTTGTACGCACAATTAGGATTGTACTTGTTGTATTTTGACTTGAATCCATGTTAGCTGCTTGTCATGTTGCATGGTCCGTGGCCACTCTACTTTTGTTTTCTCTTGTTGATTAGTTAAAAAATTACGACAAGATAAGCCCTAAATGCACCATTTCCAAAGCCAATTCGGTTGTATAGTAAGGTCATATTTCGGATGTAGTCGACAAGAAATTTGTTTTAAGAAACATGTTGCTAACTTTGAAAATGTGAGAAATATTTGCATCTTGAATTTGAAGCGAGTTTCAAATTGCAATAAGCAATTTATTTCACATATATGTACATAGGAAACCTCTTAGGTGCTCAAGGTATGTTGTCCTTCTTATTACGGGACAAAAAAAAAAAAAAAAGAAACTTTGGACCCTTGTTTTCTTTAAGGGAATAACTAGTAATTCACCATGTTATACCACAGTATTTCCGCCAAACATGTGAAAAACTAATATGATCAACTACTATGATTTAGAATCCCCATATCTTTCTATTTTCGTATAGTTAATTTGAGAGGTAGCTTGAATATTGTTTATCTTCTCCCCCTTTTTTGTCAAAAAATTATATCTTTAGCATTTTCTTTTAAGGCACTAGATTATGAATATTGGGTGTGGTTTCATTTTGAAAAAGTCCTTTTATTTTCAAATTTTCTAAAAAGTTATTTTGAGCCGGTCAAGGGTACTAGCTCCTGTGCGGAAGGTGCGTGCATATGTCAATACATATGTATTCTAGTTAAGATACAAGAAAGTTGTGCTGAATGTAGTATTATTACAAATATTTGTGAAATTGTGATAACAAATGAATCGTGAAGAAAAATACTAAAAATACTTATATGTTGTAGGGCAGTGTGACACTATAAAAAAAATGTCAGTTTTTGACTTATTATGTAAAAAGTGTTCTTGCCTTGAAAAATCACTAGTGAAGAAATAGAAAATGTGTGAATATTTGAATCTCAAAGTTAATAGATTAAAGCCAATGCTAGCTAATGTACACATGACATATTGAATCTACTTATATATGGTATAGTAAGCAACTTGCTCGTGTGCTTATTATGCTGCACCCAATCCATTTGCGGCCATGGATACTAGTGAAGTTACCCGCGCATTGCGATGGGCTAACACTAGAAAAAACAGAAGATTGATAAAGTAAAAATTTTAAATTTTTTTGACTTGCCATGAGATATCAATAAATGTAAATATTATGAGGAAAAAGAGAATGAAAAGAACTTATTTTACTTTTTTTTTTATTTGTTTAGATGACAATAGACTATGTGAATGCATTAATTGGAAAGTGAGCGGACGAAGCATCGGGCGAAGATAAGGGGTGGAAAGACGAAGCATCAGAAAGTAGGAAGGGAGAAGAAGGCAAGGGTGAAGGAGGAACTGCCAAGTGGCAAATTCTATGGGGATAATGTATAAGTATAGATATAGATGCGCAAATCCAAATATGGGATCAAATATACTGGTTTGTATACCTGTTTTAAGAACTGTGCTAATCCTTAGATGTCATGTTAATCCGAAATGTCATTTAGTTTGAACGACATAGAACCTCAACAAATGGTGCGTTGAGTTGGAAACACCACCTTTCGTGAATAATGATAAGGCCCAGAGAGTTAGTCATAGGAAGATGCAAGTGATCTCGTGTGGATTTATTGTCTGATTGTTTAGTAACCATGGTAAGGTTGCTTTCTTGTAACATGATTGCAATTCTCCAAATTAGAGGAAGAACATCCATTTATCTAGGAATTATGGCCGTGTGGCTTGAACACTCTCTAAATCCCGTAATGGCATGAGCTTTCAATTCTCATGCATTAGGCAGCCCTTGATCGCAGAAAGGTACTTACTCATAACGTAGACATAATACTCTGTACTTGGATTTTAAAACATTTAAAGTTTGCCACGTATGTACTAAATAGCTTCTTCCGCTAAGGTTTAGGGTTTGATATTGTAATATTTTCACAAATGCTTATCAAGGTGCATAGGCAACGGCTCATGCACCAAATTAGCTCAAGTTCCTAGAGGACAGCCACCTACTTTGGTGCATATTACTTGTTATTATTTTCAAATAGGCAAATGATGCATTGGACGATATGTGTACTTTTTTTTATGGACTATTGGTTTCATTCTTTCTTACTCTTGTTCTTTCCTAATTCCCATGCTTATCACAGTTAGCAGGTTTCTGAACATTTGGGTATCATTGGATTTTGGTAAAATGTCAATTTTTGAGGGCAATAGTGGCTCAAGGATGAGAATGTGGCGAAAAAGCATTATTTTATTTTGTTGATTATATAACTAGTTTCTTTACTAGGTCGCAACTAACTGCATCATAACTCAATAAAATGTTGCTTTTCTTCCATAAGTTAGTTCTGAAGTTCCTTAAGCAACTGCCTACCTATGCCATTTAATCACTTATTTAAATTCACAACCTTGGTTCCTTATATTTTCTTCCTTTTAGCATTCCGCATGACATGTTGATGTAGGTTATTACACCGCTTGTTGCCAGTCCTCTTGCTTTCAGACATCTAATGGATAACTTGTTAACTGCCGATTAGTGCCCAACAGATACTCCTATTTGTTACTGTCAAATTTGGCCAAATATATCATGTTGGTTTTGAAGTTTTGAGTTAACCTACTGACTACTCATGTGCACAATTTAACCTTGTCTGTGACTGTTCCAAATTATTTTGACACGTAAACTGATATTTCAGATTCCTGTACCTCCCTTGGAAAAAGCTGCTGATATTTTGAACCAACCATGGATGCTGGACGAATCGAATGGTACTTTGGATGATCCCCCTGAAAAGGAATTTCCGGCTTTAATAGTATGGACCTTTGGAGGAAAAAATATTTCTGTTGAGGGATCATGGGACAACTGGTCAACAAGGTATAATAGCGTATTCAAGACACAGGATTATTTCTCCAATTCTACAGTAAATATTTGGAATGTCTTTTAATTAAGGGTAATTTGGTGATGATAATCTTGATGACTTCTCAGGAGGCCTCTACAGAAGTTAGGCAGGGATCATTCTGTTTTGTTGTCCCTGCCCTCTGGGATCTTCCGTTACAGGTTCATTGTAGATGGAGAAAGGAGATACATCCCTGATCTTCCTTCCGAAATTGATGAGATGGGGCAAACTTTTAATCTTCTTGACCATCATGTATGTATTCTTAATTTTGTTTTTCTGTCTGTAGCAATCATGTTTAATACAGGTAAAAACATATACGGATAGCCCTTGTTCTTTCACAGAATTGCGACTCGGTCGTTGAAATTTTTACTATATGATTTAGTTTCTGATATTTTTTATTTTTTATTTTTTATTTTTACAGTCACATTTCTGACTTCTAATGTCTGTTATGCCGGATGCTCCACACTTGAACGGTTTGTTATTAACTGGCTATTTTAACCTTATCACAGGACCCTTTTTTCTATGAACTGCTCACTTTAGCCCTTCTCATATTCTTAGTGTAGAGTCCTGTCTTGGGGCTAAACTGGGCCATTAAACAGTAAAAGGGTCAATTGTGAGCACATCACATGGCGGACGTCGTCTTGTTTTGGACATGAAAACAAGGTCAAGTATGTGATCAAAATTTAGGGATTAAATCATTTGAGTGAAAAGTTAAAGGACTAGGTTGAAATATCGAGAAAGTATAGAAACTATTTATTTGTGTTGTCGATCATTTTTTCCCATCTGGATGCCACTTGCAATCGATTTAATTTTCTTTTTCAAATTCAGGATTATGTTCCAGAAAGTGTAGAAAGTGTTTCCGGTTTCGAGTTGCCACCATCCCCAGATTCGAGTTACAGTTGGCTGGCGCCTGATCAAGACTACGCAAAGGAGCCGCCAGACCTTCCGGCCCAGGTGCCTCTTACCATCCTCAGGATGCAAGACTCTGATGAGGTCTCGTCCCTGATGCCCCCGCACGTTGTTCTAAACCACCTCTTCATAGAGAAAGGGTCAGGCCCGCAACCGCTTGTGGCCCTTGGCCTGACCCACCGGTTCCACTCCAAGTACGTCACTCTTGTCGTGTACAAGCCTGTGTACAGAGATAGCAACAGGGAAGCGTGATTCTTTACTCGTCGGCCGCGAGGCAAGCTCTCTGCATTCTTATCATTGATCAGGAATCAGATCAGCTTGAGAGCTATGATTCTTTCTCCGAGTGAGAAAAGAAGTTGCATCGACATGAAAAGAGCCGCTTTGCTCGATCATCTCTTACTGCCGATTTTTCTATCAGGAGTAAAACTATTCTCAATCTTCATGTGCCAATTCCTCTGAATTAAACTGGTAACAGGATGGCCTTCTTTTTTGTACCCTTCAGAAACAATCTCTTGCTCTATGTATTTGTGGTCTTTTTTTTTTTTTCTTTTTATTCTTGTGGCCATTTCTTGATAATTGATAATAATAATAACAGGAAGCCGCTGTTATGTATGGATTCCTTTCCTTTGTTATTTTTTCATTATTTGATTGGTACATTTTAAAATATCTGCAGTTGTTGCTTCATATGTAGGTGAGAATTTGCTTATTTTGTGGTCGGAAGTGATCTTAACTTATCCATATCTGTTCATGGGCATCTTCATGGTCATGTTACATTGAATGTAATCAAATTTAATCAGTAAATAGCAATCAAATTAATCAGTATCTGTTAAACAAAGGTGAAGGAAGTTTCATTTCAGATTGTCAAAAAAGCAAAGGGAAAAAAGGTATGGAAGACCCCTCAACTTAATAAGCTCCTCTTTTTCTTCTTTTTTTTTTTTTTTTTGAACTTCAAATTTTGGTAATTAGACCTTTTAAACTTTATGAAATTGGTCAATAGACTCGTCTCTTCAATTAAAGTTACTAATTATAGAGTTGTTCTGGCCGTATATTTTGCATGTAATTTTATAAAGCTTCAAAGCATAAAAGTATTTATTTTTTCCATTCTAGCTTATAAAAGGAAACAAAATTGAAGTTAAGTAAACCCAGTTCTTCAATCTCCATATTTAATTATAAAAATCGGAGAGAAAAAAATAGTTCTTTTTTTGGCATTTTGAAGTTTTACCAGATTATATGTACAGCTTGTGATTAAAATGGTTGCGTAATTAGTAACTTCGATTGAATCGGACCTATTAAATTATTTGATAAAGTTTAAAAATTTAATTGCCAAATTGAGAGTTCAGATGCCAGTTTACAGCAGGGCTACAGCATTGGAGTTATGACTTCGTTGGGTTTGGTAATATTTTTTCTCCCAAAAACTTATCTTAAGAAAACCATATTATACTTCACCACTGTTCAAATTGCAATACTTTATTATTGTATTATTTATTTTCATTTTAGGACTGCAGTTTGCCTGCCACTGTAGGCCAAACACACTTCCTTCGATATTTTTTGAGGCACAAAAATTTTGAATACGTTAAAGCTTTCCTTATCAATGCTATGAAATGCTGGTGAAAATTATTAAACATTGGATGCTTCTTTGGTGCAAGTTTTGTCACCATTTTAGAACATGGCAGCAACATTTTTTGCATTTTTAGTACTGAAAATGGGTGAATTTTAAAAAACGCATTTCAAATTGCTTTTGACAGTTTTGGAGAAACAACTAGATGCTTCTTATTAATCGTTGGCTATACGTTGATGATGATTCTGTATCGAACATGCATTATCGTAGTTTTAAGTTGCGTCGTCTAAAACCTAATAAGCAAAATATTTCAAAATTTTTACTGTAGCAAGATCAGAAAATAAGCTTTCGAGCTTCTAAGCAGAAGTTCTAATTTAAAATTTTTATTATATTTACAGCAAGATATTACTAAAATAATTAATAAGTGAAAGAAATTATTAAATTTTTTATTTAATTTCTAACCAAGTCGTAATCCAAACTAAAGCTTAGTCGTTTAGTCCTTGGGACCATCAATTTTGGTCGCGTAATCCAAAAAAAAAAATCATTGCTACCTAGAACAATGAGTCCCGTACACTAATAATAATCGAGAAAATGATTGATCCACCACTTTGTCTATTATTTACAACAAAATATTTAAGTGCAGTGGACATTGGCAAGATGTAACTAGTTTTTTCTCTCTTTTTTTTTTTATTTTATGTTTTTTTTCTTCTTTTCTTTATAAAATCAACATGCATTCCAAATCACATTTGTAAAAGAATATAGAATAATAGTTAATAAAGGTTTTAACAAAACATCTAATCTAAATTCAAATAATTAAAAGTCAAATAAGCTACGCTTGTTTGTTTTTAGAAGCACGATGGGCTCTATGCGACCTAATTCGTTTATGATGCTGGAACTTTCGAATCGATAATCGATTATATTAAACTTGATCTAAAGTATTTGAAATACTTAAAAAATAAATTTTTTAATATCATGTATCTAGCAGTCAAAGGGGTGTAAAATCAACCATTTTAATGATCGTAATGAGCCGTTAGCAAGTTTAATTATGTCGAATTATTCAAATCATAAAAAATTTTGAAAGAAATTTTTTTATATTGTATAAAACAAGATCAATATTTTTGATCTAAAATTTTAATGTCTATATTATTATTTTTTGTTTGATTTTTTTAGCCGTTGATTTTGAATCATTTAAATTTCTAAGTAAATGATATCGAAAAATTATAAAATTTGCTGTTTAGATACTTTCAATATTCTAGATTAAATCTAACAGAGTCGATGAGCAATTCAAAAGTCCTAATATCGAAAACGGCTTTGATAGGACTGAGACCATCGTATTTTTTTAAAATACACAAGCGGACTCATCAACATAAAAAACTAAAAAATAAAAAATAAAAAATAAATTTGAGGCGCGGTCTCTAATTAGGGTACACTTGAAGGGTCTCCCAACAATTTTAGTTTTACCCAAATTACATTTCATCAAAACCGTCCATCATCAGGGCAGAATTGTTACATCAACGGTCCAGATGCAACCAACGGCTACCAACGCACAAATTCCTCACACCCGCGGATGGAGTGACGGTAACGGAAAGTTAACGGAGGGCCCGCCCCTCTGAACGCAGCGAAGATGACGGGGCCGTGACGTGGCACCCCGCCTCCTACGGTCAACTAACGACGCTCTCCGCGTTCAAACCGCGTCGAGGGCAAATCCGTAATTTCACAGCAGACCACAAATCATTAAACGCCGATTTAATTAGAGCTTTTCTGGACACGCAGAGGAGGAGTGTGTGTAAATAAGCGAACCAGGGAAGGGCAATTTGGGAAAGTGAGGTGGTGATTTTCCACTTAACGCATTTGGCTTAAATTACGAAATTACCCCTGACGGAGTATAGTGTTGAAATGACGAATCTGCCCCTGACGGGGGTTTTTCTTTTTCTTTTTTTTTTCTCATGAGCTCGGTGTGAATCGGAGCCGTTCGATCTGAATCGAACGATGGATCTTCTGGTGCCATTCTCTATTATCGGATTTGGATTAGATACAGAACAGGCCGTGCAATGTACGGTACGACAATCAGAAAACAAGAGGACACGTGTGACGTCTACATTAAATTCTTCTGTGGGGCCCACTGTTAAAACTACCATTTCATGTTCCCACCAGAATTTGATTTTTTTTTCTTTTATTTGGAAAAATGTTATATGCTGCACTCCATCCATTTTATAGAGAGAGAGAGAGAGAGAGAGTGTAGGACTACTATATTCTTATGAGTATAGAGCCATTTTTACTCATTAATTATTTTAATAATGGACCTTCTGAATTGATGATCCATAATGTTAAATATAAACTTGAGTATTTAAAACTTCTAGAAAATAAATTTTGTAATTTTTCGAAATCATAATAAAGTTCATCAAGTGGGTATAAAATAAACAGTCAAAATTGAACGTCTTTCTAAAATAAATGATCGGATCTTTCAATTTAAAATCGAAGTTATTGATCTTTATTGGGATAGTGAATAATATTTTCTATCAGAAATTCAATCAATTTCGGTTCTTTTACACCTATACTTTTAAACTAGCAAGTATTTCATACCAGCCATTAAAAATTTTTAATTTCAAGATCTTTTGATCATACGGTAAATGATATCAAAAAATTATGAAATTTGATTTCTAGAATTTTCAAATACTCTAAACTCATGTTTAACAGTATAAATCATCGATTTTAAAATTCTATCATCGAGGACAATTTATGAGTACGAATACTCATAAAAATATTATAGCCTTAAAATTATACTAAAATTATTGAAAATAAAAAAGTATCTCTCTATTTTTCACTTCAGCTCCGTTTTGCTAAGGATGTGTTTATTTTACAGAAAGCAGAAAAAAATTAAAATAATTTTTAGTCATAAATGCTCACTTATGTTGTTTGATTCATTGCAAGTGAATTAATGCCTAACTTAAGCTATTCAAAGTATCCTAATTAAATTTAGTTCATCATGGGCTAAAAGTCAATTATAGAGAAAAGGAGTATGAAAAATAATAAAATATTAATGTTGGGGAACTTGTTTTCGTCCTCCATAATATCAACGTGTGAGAATTAAATATTTTTTAGTGAAAAAAAACAGAAAATAAAAAAATTTATCTTTTATACAATTAACTTTCTGCCAAATAGACAGCAGAACTAGAATTTAGTTCTGCAACTATAAAAATAATTTACAGAGGAGAACTAATTTTCATCTTAGCTTTAGTTCGACTAAAAATCTATTTTAACCTAAGCTTTAATTTTGATAAAACAAATATGCTTCAAATAATATTAGTTAGGTCCCAATAAAGGTGGTGGATAAAAATATATAGAAATTAAATTGTAGACTATTTTAACTTAAATTTATTTGATTTAAATCATTTCACTATATATTTGATACAAAATTAAATCAAATTATTTATTTTAATAAATTTATAGTTACACAAATTTATTAAATATACTAGTTAAATATATAAAAATAAACGATATATTTAAAATTTAAAATTAAAGCCCCATTAACCAACTTAAATCAAAAAATATATATATTCATATCTTAATTTGTTTTTAAATGAAAAGGCATGTGGGCCCACCAATGCAATAATAATTTCGACAAAAGACTCAACATGTCGGTGTCGAATTAGTTACACTCAACCTCCTCCGTATTGATTTGAAATGCACTGGGTACGGATGAGAATTTACGGAACTGGAGGGGTAATTTAGTAAAAACGCAAACAGACCCTTAACGGTCAAAAAACGCCGTGAAAACGGAAAACCCCTCTCTATAAATAGACCCCGTAAATTTCCGAATCCAAGGGCACAAATCGCTCGACTCCTCTCTCTCTCTCTCTCTCTCTCTCGCTCTCTCTCGGCGTTCTCTGCCTCTTCCGTTCTCGCTTTCGCTCGATCTCCGCGGAGCGCGAGCCATGGCGGATCAGCTCACCGACGACCAGATCTCCGAGTTCAAGGAGGCCTTCAGCTTGTTCGACAAGGACGGAGACGGTAGGGTTCCGATCCGTTGTGGATCTCTTTCCCCGTAGTTAGATCTTATTAGATCGTAGGGATTTGCTAGGGCTTGTTCTCGGATCCGGTTCTTGATCTGATTTTATTGCTGCGATTCGATCGATTCGGCCTCGAATTTGCTTGAATCGCTGGTATGTTGCGAAATGCGGTAATGGATGCTTCGATTCTTTGTTTTTGCTGTCGTTGTTGCTGGATTTGTTGTCCTCGCTATGTTTAGGAGTTGTTTTTACATGTTTCTCGCATGGATCCGGTCGACCTTGTTATAATAATGTTCATTTGTCTCAATCTTGTTTAATTAGTTGCTACTTAAATTTCTATAATATACGCTATGATTGTAGTGTGCTGATGTGAAATAGGTGAATTAATGCGGTTATGATTTTATGGTGACAAAAGATGTATTTATGGAATTGTGATAGCTTGGCGCTAATAACATGGTGTTATGCATAAATTGATGTGTGCCTAATTCTTGATAAGGACTTGATGGAATATAATTGTAGTATTGAATGTAATTAACGTAATATCATGAAAGGGATTTTTTTTGATACACGAAAAGAATGCTTTTTTTTTGTTGGTAACTTGTTCTGAGATTCCCTCAATTATAGGCTATTTTAAAATTGTGTAGCCCAAAAACAGTTTTTTGGGATCAAACACCCCTTTATTTTTTTTTCTTCTATTTTGAATAATCCTAGTTAGTTAAGTTGAAGCTTTTAATAAGTTTAAGAGCTTCATTAGTTAGTTTCTGTTTGATGTTGTTTCTTTTGCTGAAAAGTGATTCAAGAAAAAAAAAAAAAAAAAAAACTAAAATTGAGGGTGCCAATCACAATGTCCTGCAGTTGACGGGAAGTACATACATTTTTACCTTTCTTTGTATGTGCTTTGAAAGTAAGTTTTCATGTATTGTAAGCGATTTAACCATGGCAGTGTGAGTATTTGTGTACATCATGCTTATGGAAGGGAATTGGAGCAAATCCATTATTATCTTTGAAGGATTTAGTGATAAATACACATTGGCAGAGGATGGGCATACAAAAACGAGTTTCTGCTGATATCCGTTAAAATGTTTTGACTTGTTGATGGTGCTAGAAAATACATAGATGGCAAATATGCGTAGAAACCCTCTCAACTATAGTTTACTTTGAAGCAGTCTTGTACATGCGAATACAGGTAGCATTGCATCTCTCATAATCTTTACGTGTTATATTTTTGTTTCCTCCTTTAACAGATAACATGAAGACTAAAAGGAATAATAGTCTGATTTTCTAATGCTTCTTGTACACAATAGGATGCATCACAACTAAGGAGCTGGGGACAGTGATGCGCTCGTTGGGCCAGAACCCAACCGAGGCGGAGCTGCAGGACATGATCAACGAGGTGGATGCAGATGGCAACGGGACCATCGACTTCCCTGAGTTCCTTAACCTGATGGCCCGCAAGATGAAGGACACGGACTCCGAAGAGGAGCTCAAGGAGGCCTTCAGGGTCTTTGACAAGGACCAGAACGGCTTCATCTCCGCCGCGGAGCTCCGCCATGTCATGACCAACCTAGGCGAGAAGCTCACCGACGAGGAGGTCGACGAGATGATCCGTGAGGCTGACGTCGATGGCGACGGCCAGATCAACTATGAGGAGTTCGTCAAGGTCATGATGGCTAAATGAGGAAGATTTCACAGACTGATCGGTACAATCGCCCGTTCCTTTGTTTGTTTCCATTCTTCTTCTGGTAGTTTATCTGTGTTAGCTGTACTTGTGCAAACAGAAAAAAAGAATGACCCCCTGTCATGCTTTTTGCTCATAATGTGCTAAATCATGTTTTCCTTCTGGAGTTATTTGGACTTCACTTGGATATTTTTATTTGGGTTATTTGAGTTTATTTTGAGTGCCAACATGTGATGATCTTATGTGGTGATATTTCGGTTACTGTTACTGTGATTTGGAGGTCAAAGACCTTGTTATAGGATCAGCGACTTAAGTTTTTGATTGTCGATATAATACACGTTGCATTCCTCTTCTGATTACTGCTTATTGCTTATACAGATGATGGGTGTGGCTTGCCTCATGAATACTGTGTTTTTTCCTAGGGAAAATGCCATGTTTATTTTTATATATTTTTGAGAAAATTGCAAATGCCATGTTTTTTTTTATATTTTTTTTTCCCCGAAAGGAATATATGTTGACTTGGTGTTTCATTAAGTATGAAGTTTGGTAAAAGAGGAAGGAGAGGAAGGAGATGAAGATCAGGGTCCTTCACGCCATATGTCATTAGTGTTAAAGAAAATGATTAAGTGAATCATTAAGCACAGTAGTTTAAGTACCAAGCAGTTTTTCGGATTGGAAGTTTGGAACAGATTTACATTAGATCTCGTATCAAGACATCGGCTCGGCGCAGCTAAATGAATGTAGGGGAGAGTTTTTTTAATCTTAGAATGTTTGCTGATCCCGGGCTCGGCACAGCTAAATGAATGTAGGTTTCTTTTATCTTAGAATGTATGCTGATCCCGGGCTCGGCACGGCTAAATGAATGTAGGTTTCTTTATCTTAGAATAGGTTTCTTTATCTTAGAATGCATGCTGAACCTGGGTTATCTCCCTTTGTTTTCATTGTTAGAACGGGAATAGTGGCTTCTTTGGAACTAAACTAATACAGGTGAAAGTACACTTCTTGCCGGGTGTTCTAGTGATTGCAACAAAGATACAAGTGTCTACGGGCACGAATCGTACTAACTTATTTTATTGTACTAATAAAATATCATCATAAGATCTAACAACACAGAATGAGATCTAGTTTTTTCACAAGTTTTTTTTTTAAAAAATAAGATTATAAGAAAATCGATGATTAATTTGTACTCGACAAAGAACCGATCAAATCTCATAGAAATTTTGAACGAAGAAATGAGAGGAATATAATTCACGATGGAAAAAATTCAAGAAACGATTTTGAGATTATTTTTGGATATACATATTTTTCTCTGATACCAAATTGATACATGACAAATTGAAAAAATTCTAATCTATCTTGTTAGTAATGAATCGAGATTTATATAAAATTGAATTAAATTTTTTTTTAAAAATTTAGAATAACTTTAAAAGATTTAGAGAATAAGAATTAAACAAAGAATTAGAGAAAAATAAAAGAGAAGGAAGAGATGAAGAAAAGAAAAGAATAAACTTTGAGAAAGGTAGATGTTTGCCAGCACATTCAGCAAGAATATATATATATATATATATATATATATATATAATTATAATGAGTAGGCTAGAATACTTTTACAAGTATCACCCAAGTGATACTTGTGTGTTTTAGCCTTGGATGGAGAGATGTGAGGTTGAGATATGGTGGTAGTGGTGTAGGTGGTGTAGGTGAATAGTGTTTGATCCAAGGGCTATTTGTAATAAAAAGTAGATCCAATGCTAAAAACTGATAGCAACATGGAAATGATACTTGTAAAAGTATCCTAGATCATACTATATATCATATATATATAATTATATTTCATTATAATTTGTCTCTATAAATAAACAGTAGGCTACATTTAGATCAATCAAAATATAATCCTAATTTAAATAAAGTTCAGCATTTTAAGTATCTTTCTAAGAGTTCGGCTATGATACTTTTAAAGAACAACACTTAGGTGCATGTAAGTATTATACTGTTAGATCTACTTCTTTGACCATTTTTATTCGTTAGATTATATTATTCAATCAATCACCCATTTAATTATAGGGGACACTATTATTTTAATATCACATACCTTAATCTAAGGTTGAAAATCAATGAGCACTAATAACTTGATATTTTTAGAAACATATAAAGCTCAATTTATCTTTTTAATCCAATATACCTAAAAAAATCTAAATCAAATTCCTAATTTTAGAAATTTATTTATTAGAAATTCTAAAATTTTTAAAGGGAAAACTTCAAAAAACCCCCTGTAGTTTTCGTGCGTCTCACTTTGCTACCCTGTGGTTTAAAACGTATCAATTTACCCCCCTGTGGTTTCATTTTTATCTTTTCGGAAGCTTTTTCGTTAATATTTCGTTAAATTATATACAAAAAACTTCAGATAACCATCTATATTTATCGAAAAGATAAAAACGAAACCACAGGGGGGCAAATTGATACGTTTTAAACCACAGGGTAGCAAAGTGAGAATGCACGAAACCATAGGGGGGGTTTTTGAAGTTTTCCCTTTTTTAAAAGATAACTCAAAATAATTTCAAAAATTAGAAAATAAATTTAGAACTTAAAAGGAGTCAATCCTATCTTCCAATCAGCTGGTGGAAAAAGAAATATGTGGCTTTCTCCTCCTTTCATTTTGGTTGCTTGAAAATTGATTTTTCGACCAACTCCGACAAACTCAAGTAAGTGGTGTTTGGCCTAACTTTTGCAAAATAATTTTGATCAAGTAATTTTTTACACAATAGTGTGTTTGATAATTTCGTTTTCGAAATTTAATTCTAATTTTTAGTCTAATTTTTAAAGCCTAAAATCAGAAGCAGTTAAAACTTCATTCTTAAAATTTGATTCTGATGACTCAAATTTTAAAATTTTATTTTTATTTTAGATTCAAATTTTAAATTTTATATTTGAATTTTTAATTTTTAAATCTCAAGTTTCAAATTAAAATTTTAGATTTAGATATTAAATTTCAATTTTAAAATTTCTAATCTCAAATTTTAAAATTAAAATTCAAAAATTAAGATAAAATTTAAAATATGAAGCTTTAAAATTTTAAATTTTAAATTCAAAATTTTAAAATTTTAAAATTTAAATTATAATTTTCAAATCACAAATTCAAATTTTAAAATAAAAATAAAAAATTTTAATTTTAAATTTTAAGTTTTAAATCTTAAGTTTTAAATCTTAAATTCAAAATTTGAATTTTAAATATTCAACTTTTAAATTTTAAATTAAAATATCAAATTTTAAAATTTTGCGCACATTTTAAAATTAAAATTAAAATTAAAATTAAAATTCAAAATTTTAACTTGAATTTAAATTCAAATTTTGAATTATTTTAAAATAAAATTTAGTAAAAAAATT